>NC_068992.1:59841377-59849591 GCF_001194135.2 Octopus bimaculoides
CTCTCTCTCTCTCTCTCTCTCTCTCTCTCTCTCTCTCTCTCTCTCTCTCTCTCTCCCTCTCTCTTACACACACACACACACACCACACATCCACTTCATGCATAAACTGCTTTCAACATGCAATGAAAAGGATTCAACACAGATCAAGGTATGATTAAATAATTAAGTTAAACCACAGAATTAGTTATGGTTTTATTTCAATAATCCAGATTAGGTTTTTGCTTATTAATGTTTTGGAATCAGGCTCTAGAGTCACAAGCACAGCTATGTGATTAAAAAGCTCGCTTTGTAACCATGTGTCTTCAGGTTCATTCCCACTGCATTGCATCTTGGTCAAGTGTCTTCTAATAACAGTGCCATAACAATAAACATACTGTGAGTGAATTTGGTGGATAGAAACAGTGTAGAAGTCCACCATATATATATATATATATATATATATATACATACATATATGGACACGAACTCAGTTTGCGAAGACTTATTGGGGCAAGCGAAAGCGAAATCGGCATAGCACCTGTGCCCAGCATTGCCTTTCTGGCACTTGTGCCCGTGACATGTGTAAGGATTTTCGAGGCAGATCGTTGTCAGTGCCCCTGGACTGGCTCTTGTGTGGGTGGCACATAAAATACACTGTAGAAACTCTGCCAAATCAGATTGGAGCCTGGTGTTGCCATCCGGTTTCAC
This sequence comes from Octopus bimaculoides, assembly GCF_001194135.2. Taxonomy (NCBI): domain Eukaryota; kingdom Metazoa; phylum Mollusca; class Cephalopoda; order Octopoda; family Octopodidae; genus Octopus; species Octopus bimaculoides. The sequence goes on from NC_068992.1 coordinate 59,842,065, forward strand.
CAGTCCTCAGTCAAATCGTCCAACCCATGCTAGCATGGAAAGCGGACGTTAAATGATGATGATGATGATGATACGTATATATATATATATATATATACACACACAAAGTATCGGGGTTTAGTTTACAGGTGATCTAAATGAATAGGTACACTAGGTAAGTACTGTAACAGATTACTAAGGCTCCAAGGTTGTAGTTGCGATGGTAGTTATGGAGCCATTGCAAATTTCTGTGCCAGTAAGGCGACGTTGGTAACATTTATATGTATGTATATACATTTATATATGTGTATATATATATATATATATATATATATATATATATATATATATACACATATAACATATATATTACATACATATGCACCCCACCGCTTTTGGATTTCCTTTATGTCACAATGCAAACACTACTAGGGAGACAAGAAAAAGCACTTCAAAGACACTTTAAAAGCTTTTCTGAAAGCCTTCAGCATGACTTACATCACATGATAGCAGGTAGCCCAAGATAGACAGAGGCAAGTGGAAATCCCCTGTCCGCAAGGGCATGCAAATCAGTGAAGACGACATTATTGCTACAACATAGCCATGCAAATAGGTCAGAAAAACCAGCACCATTAAAACCCCAACATATACTACTATGCCTTGTCAATGCTATCAGAGAATCTTCTGGACACAACTTGGCCTGATCAGTCACCAGTTTATCCCATAAAGCCCAACCCCTAGCCTAAAACCAGGATGACTACATGGTCCTAGTCACCCACCATACAAACCTCATATATGTCTTAACCAATATCATAGTACCTTGTTTTATGTTTTGCGTCTATTTGAGAATCGATGTCACACTTATCTGTCTTATGTTTTATGTTAGTGTCTTAACCAGCATCGTAGTACTATGTTTTTTATTTTGTGTCGATGCTTTAACATTTGCCACAGTGCTATGCCTAATACAGTATGTCTATGTCTTAACCAATATCACAGTGTTATGTCTAATGTGTTAGAGTTGTATAATTTGCATGAAGCATTGTCTGATATAGATATTTTTAATTGTTTTTTTTTTAAGCCAAAACAATGCAAGTTGTAAGAAAAAGTAACAAGTCAATTGTTTGTACTTTTACTTTGTATTTCAATATTTCGAGTTTAGGATCCCTTCTTCAGGAAATCTTTGGTGAAATGGTGTTGCAAATTCACTTCTCTATTCTGTAGTGTGTGTGCCCATATCTAACTATGCCCTGGGCACCATCTCCTGATAGAATCGTAGGGGTACCATTGTGATATATGGCATATGTGTGAGGGAGATATTTAAATGTTTTATATTTATATATTTATACCATAAACTGTCATAGATTTATCAAGAACTTGGTTATGCAAAAATTACTCTATAATTCTATCTCAGTTTTCTGTCTATGTCTTAGCCTATATCACAGTCTTATATCTTATGTACATGCTGATATTTTTTATGACGGTATCAATGCTTTTGTCTTAACTTATGGCAGAGTGTTATATCTCATGTTTTGTTTATGTCTTAAACCTATATTACAGTGTTGCATCTTAGGTCTATGCTTTATATCTCTATGACTACATCTATGCTTTTGTCTTAACCTTAACATCGATGCTTTTGTCTTATCACAATGCCATATGTCCAATGTGTTCTGTCTATGTCTTAACCTATATCACAGTGTTACATCTTATGTTTGTGCCAAAATTTTTATGACTACATCAACGCTTTTGTCTTAACCTATGTCAGAGTATTACGACTACATCAACGCTTTTGTCTTAACCTATGTCAGAGTATTACGACTAATGTTTTCTGTCTATGCCTTAACCTATATCACAGCTTGTATAGACATTACTGTAATAAATAAAACTCGGTGTATAAAAACTGCTAAATCGAACAATAGCTAAATGTTTGGCACTGTCTTCTTTGTTATTCATCTTTAACAAGCAAACATCAAATTAGCATTTGGTTGCAACAGAGACAACGCTTTTAATGGATGTAGGAAACATATTCCTTCTCATGCTTCACTTAGCTGTAATCTAGAATATTGAACAATATCGCATGACAATACACTCTAACATTATATTATAACTGATATCTTTTAACACAAGATCAATACATGTACAATAGTTTGCTATGCATTTTCATAAATTTATCAATGTCGCTAGAATTATGTACAGTTATATATACACACGCTTTATCACAGACACACACTCACACAGGCACATACATACACATACACATGGTTACATATATGCATACATACATACAGATACAGACACACACACAGTCATATGTGTGTGTGTGTGTGTTTGTGTGTGTGTGTGTGTGTATGCGTGTGTATAATAGTCAAAGCATTAATGCAGAGAGAGGTTGTTAGGAAAAACTAAATATATTTTCATTAGAAATCTTATATATGATGACTAGTGTCATCATCGCCACCACGGCCGCCACCACCGCCGCCGCCACCGTCACCGCCACCCCCATCGTCATCGTTGTTGTCATTGTCAATGTCATGAATATGTTCACGATAATGATTGTCACCATCCTCTCCACCAGCATCCGCATCCTTCTTCCTCTCCATCGCTGCCAGTAGTGGAAATATCCTTATCCTCATCATCATCATCCTCATCATCATTATCATCATTATCATCATTATCATCATCATTATCATCATCATTATCATCATCATCATACGAAATATGAACTATGAAATATGAAATCCGTCACTCGATGAACCAGTTTAAAGTAGACAGCAGGAAAGGCATCTGGCAGTGAAGCAAAACCTCAAGAATATATTCAAGCAATGCCGTTCTAACATGGAAAAGTGGTATTAAAGACAAGAGAATAGCAGATCTGCTAATAAACACAAATATTTTAAGACAATCTTCTACAGCCAGATGTGTTTCTGATGGTCAGCTTTTTATTGCTTGTCATGAGTCACGAGTATATGGTGTCTTTGTTCTAAAACTAGTACACACACACACACACACACACACACACACACACACACACACACGCGCACACACGCACACATATGTATAGGTGCAGGAGTGGCTGTGTAAGTAGCTTGCTTACCAACCACATGGTTCAGGGTTCAGTCCTACTGTGTGGCACCTTAGGCCGACCAAAGCCTTGTGAGTGGATTTGGTAGACGGAAACTGAAAGAAGCCCGTCATGGTGGATTATTTAAGACTTAGCTCTTATTTCGTGCAAATTTATAATTCATAGCTCTTTAAAGCTATTATAACTGCATTCCACCCATGCCACTACTGGTGATATCATCAAATTTTGAATTTATCCACAGATGATATGAACAGTAGTGACATCTAACTTCAAATCTCAGTGTTTGAATATTTCATTTATATCTACATATATATATATGTATATATGTATGTATGTATGTATGTATGCATGCGTGTGTGTGTGTATATGTTTGTGTGTCCGTGTTTGTCCCCACACCATCGCTTGACAGCTGATGCTGTAACTTAGCGGTTCAGCAAAAAATAGAATAAGTAACCAGGCTTACAGAGAATAAGTCCTGTTTGAAGGTTTATAGATGCAGGTTCGTGCATCATATAGCTTGCTAGAGGTGATTGCCTCTCACAGATAATAAGCAGCAGGATTCCTCCATTTCTATGGAGTGCCCTGTTAGTTTGGCAATAAATATTAATAGTCAGTACTGTTGCTGTATCTCTCATTTAGAGAGATTTAGAAATTATAACATTTCCATTTTTGAAAATCAGTGAATGTGTTTCAATGAATATATATATATATACATGTGTGTGTGTGTGTGTGTGTGTACTGTGTGACACTAGAGACTTCAGATATGAGTTATATAGAATAGTGAAACATTATCTGAGCGGTTCATGTAAGCGTATGTGTTTGTGTCTATGCGTGTCTGTTTGCATGTATGTATGTGTGTGTATTTAAATCTTAGTGAATACACGCATATGTGCAAACAGAAAGGAAGCGAGGTTGTGACAGCAATAGTGATGGTGATGGTGATGATGGTGCTAATGATAATGATGAGGATGATCAGGGAGAAGAGGATGCTGCTGTTGCTACTGTTGCTGCTGCTGCTGATGATGACGATCATAGTGGTGATGAAGATGATGAGGAGGTGGTGGTGGTGGTGGTGAAACAGGATGCTGATGAGGATGACAATGATGATGAAGACGATGATGTTGATGATGATGATGGTGATGATGAGGAAGACAACGATGATGAAGATGAAACTGATGATGATGATGATGAAGCTATTGTTTCTGTTACTACTGCTGCTGCTGCTGATGATGATGATGATGATAATAGTGATATGAAATGATCTGTTTCATAGCTGTGTCGGTGAAATGGTTTTTGCAATCATCAGGAACAAATAGAAAGTAATAGCAAACAGGTTTAATTATTTGCTCTTTTACAGGTAATCATCAAGATCTGGATTTCTGTTATGATAGGACAACGACAAAGAAAATGCCATTACAGAGAAAATCTTTACTGCGAAGCAGAGACAAAGATGGTAAAACTGTTTGCCCACCCACCAAAAAATATCTGGTTATCTGAAGAATCAGAAGACAGCCAGTCTTCTCACAAACAATAAAAATTTCTTGGTGTGTCACAATTTTCACTGCGCATCTGTGACCTGTTTAATGACTTCCTGACAATTGTCTGGTTGTTAGTGTTATTCTTGAAATACTTAAATATTTTACCACACTATTGCAGTTTGTGTGGAGACGCAATGGCCCAGTGGTTAGAGCAGCGGACTCGCGGTCATAGGATTGCGGTTTCGATTCCCAGACCGGGCGTTGTGAGTGTTTATTGAGCGAAAACACCTAAAGCTCCACGAGGCTCCGACAGGGGATGGTGGTGAACCCTGCTGCACTCTTTCACCGCAGCTTTCTCTCACTCTTACTTCCTGTTTCTGTTGTACCTGTAATTCAAGGGGTCAGCCTTGTCACACTCTGTGTCACGCTGAATCTCCCCGAGAACTACGTTAAAGAGTACACGTGTCTGTGGAGTGCTCAGCCACTTGGACGTTAATTTCATGTTAGAATAATTTGTTATGGGCTCTGAAGTTGCCATTTCATGGGATTTCAGTCTACTGGACTTCCTCAGTGGCAGGTATCTGCTATGATATATGCCTATGATTTTATATACCATGCACCTATATAAGAATATTTCTCAATGCTAATACTGCAGTATTTGGCATTCTAACAAGACACCCACATTAAGTTGGATATAAAGACTGCTCTTTAGTACTAATATGGCTGGCTTCCATCACTAATAATTTTATATATATATATATATATTTACACATATATATATGCTATGCATGGATATATACAAACGTATATAAATACATACACATAAAAATATACATAAATACAATTATGTGTGTAGTGCATGCAAGTGTGCACATATATGTGCATAGTGTGTGTGTGTGTGTGTGTGTGTGTGTGGTGTGTGAGATTGTTTTTCTCCCTGGGGGTTGGTAAGAGTCTTATCTGGCTTCTTACCTTGTTGTAAGTCACCAAAGCTATTGATAACGAATTAAACAGTTCCAGTTCATTTCAGTATAATGTCTTATTACAATGTCTTACAAGAACACTTTAAGTCTTTTAATAGCTGAAGTAGTTATTCAGTACCATCTCAAGGTATCTTTCATCATTCGTTAACCTAATTGATATTCTCATTACTTTTAGGCAAAATTCCTATCTCTGGTTTTTGGAAAGATTTTCCTCAAATGTTATCTGTTTTTACATTGCAGTTATTTACTGAATTCTTGCTTCTTAAGATTAATTGACAAATTTTCTTCATGACAAAAGATTTTTCTGTCCTAAAGACCTACTTGTTTGATTGATAAGTAGCTTGATCTGAGGCTGTATGTTGATACTTTAGTAATTATGCGGCATAAAAGATATTTCAGCCATTTAATATCACACAAAATTTGGCTGTGTGGTTAGTAGCTTGCTTACCAACCAAATGGTTCCAGGTTCAGTCCCACTGCATGTGTCTTTTACTATAGTCATGGGCTGACTCGGTATTGTGAGTGGATTTGGTAGATGGAAACTGAAAGAAGCCCGTTGTATATATGTATTTATATATTTGTATATGTTTGTGTGTCTGGGTTTGTCCCCCCCCCCCACTATTGCTTGACAACCGATATTGGTGTGTTTGCATCCTTGTAACCTAGCAGTTTGGCAAAAGTAACTGGTAGAATAAGTACTAGGCTTACAAAGAATAAGTCCTGGGGGGTTGATTTGTTTGACTAAAGGCGGTGCTCCAGCATGGCCACAGTCAAATGACTGAAACAAGTGAAAGAGTAAAAGAGTATTTGTTTTGAGGCAGTGAGCTGCCAGAACTCTTAGCACACCAGACAGAGTGCTTAGTAGCATTTTGTCAGTCGTTATGTTCCGAGTTCAAATCTCACTAAGGTCAACTTTGTGTTTTATTCTTTTGGGGTTGATAAACTTGCATACGTGTGTGTCTGTGTGGAAGTTTACATTTGGGTTTCTCTGAAAAGAAACCTCATGTGATAATTAGATGATGATGATAATAATATTTTTTCCTCCTCCTCCTCCTCCTCCTCCTCCTCCTCCTCCTCCTCCTCATCATCATCATCATCATCATCATCATCATCATCATCATCATCATCATCATCATCATCGTCGTCATCATTATCATGTAATGTGTTTTAATTAATCTATTCATACCCTCTAGTCATCTAATATTATTTTATTCACTCACAAGCAGTATGATCCTTTTTATAATTTCCTCCAAACACCAATTGCCAAATCTGTGACCAAACCAAATGTTTCATCTTGAACTTCAATCAATAAATAAACAGTTTAAGCACAAGTCCTGTGCATTTCTCACAACTCTAAAACTGAAGAGATATAATTAGGTTGAAATTAGAATGCTCTAGCTTATTAGATCAGTGTAATTTGGAATTATGGCCATAAAATTGATTACACTAGGAGTAAGTTCTTCGGTTTCGTCCGTAAACAATTATTTGATTATTAATTTTAAATTGTAGTTATAAACATGATCAGTACATTTATATATGTATATATATGTATATTGTTAGGATATATGTATCTAAGAGGGTTGTTCTTTGGTGCATTTCCAACAAATTTTCTGAGTGATCTCTAGCCGTTAAAACATCAATTTTAATACTACATATGATTCCACAAATACTATAGTTTAGCTGTTAAAAGATGTTTTAATACTACATATGGTTCCACAGATACTATAGTTTAAGCTCTACCTATGAGCCTGTTAATATTGTGATCCACTTTTCAATATTTCAGCTTCTAATGCTTATTTATTAGTTTGAATACTAGGTTGTACCTAATAGTTAATAAACTCATGGCAAATACAAACACACGAAAGCAGGCACAATCACAAACACATAAATGTATATTTGTGTGTGTGTGTGTGTGAGTGTGTGCATGTATATCTTTGTGTGTTTGTGTATACGTAGCTATATGTATATATATATATATATATATATATATATATATATATATATATAT
>NC_068992.1:59849818-59860607 GCF_001194135.2 Octopus bimaculoides
TATATATATATATATATATATATATATATATATATATATATATATATATATATATATATATATATATATATATATATATTTATATGCATATATGTATGTATGTATACACACACATACATCAGCCTAATTAGATTATACAGTGGTTTTCCTCTTTTTGATACGCAGTTAATCCTTTGGAGACGAAGCTTTGTTTTTGATGTTTCCTTTCTTCAGGGAACTCATTAATGTGTTGATGCGATTGATTACAAGATACAAAAAGATTAAGAGTGAAATACTTTTTAATTCTCTTAAAGCAATCCTGCAATCTCAACAGACAATGAAGGATGTAAATAATCTTAAAGAAATCAACCCTTTCTCCTTGTCAGTACAAAGATTTTGGTGGGCTGATAGATTGGCCCAACAGCCTTAAGGGAGCCTCTATGTTGTTAAGATGTTGAAGCTAAAACTATCTTTCAAGATATTCCCTAATTCCAGAATGCAAAAAATCGTTTGAGGACTGATTCTTCTATTTCTGCTGCATTATGTACTAAACGAAACACAACAACAAGATTATGAGCATGAGTTGTTGCTGTTGTTGTTCTTGTTGTTGGTGGTGTTATATAAGTCCAGTCCTGCTATTATGGGGGCAGACCTGTGTTCAGTTGAAACCAGGTTGTCTTTCTTTCTGCAGACATAGTATATCTTGGACTATTTTACAACCAAGGGATTATTTTTAAGGTTGACCAAATCCTTGTAAGCAGATTTGCTTGATGGAGACTGGAAGCCTGTTCCTCAATACTTACACCCCACTTCCAGTCAAGGAAACTTTGTCTTGTCCTGAAAGTTACATGGTAACCCCACCAATGCTAGTGTCATGAAAAAAGACATCCAGTACATACTGTAAAGTGGTCGGAATTAGGAAAGGAATCCAGCCATAAAGGCCATGCCAAAATAGACAATAGCACTTGGTACAGCCCTCTGGCTTGCTAGCTCTTGTCAAAATGTCCAACTCATGCCAGCATGGAAAACGGGCGTAAAATGATGATGATGATGGTGATGTTGTGTGTGTTTGTATATCTAGTTACATTTGTCTGTCTTTACCTTTTTCTCTAGTTGTGGAGGTGCAATGGCCCAGTGGTGAGGGCAGCAGACTCGCGGTCATAGGATCGTGGTTTCAATTCCCAGACTGGGCGTTATGAGTGTTTATTGAGCGAAACCACCTAAAGCTCCACAAGGCTCCGGCAGGGGATGGTGGCGAACCTTGCTGTACTCTTTCACCACAACTTTTTCTCACTCTTACTTTCTGTTTCTGTTGTGCCTGTAATTCAAAGGGTCAGCCTTGTCACATTGTGTCACGCTGAATATCCCCGAGAACTACGTTAAGGGTACACGTGTCTGTGGAGTGCTCAGCCACTTGCATGTTAATTTCACGAGCAGGCTGTTCCGTTGATCGGATCAACTGGAACCCTCGACGTCGTAAGCGACGGAGTGCCAACAGCAACAACGTTCTGAGTTTAAATTCCACCGAGGTAGACTTTGCCTTTCACCCTTTTGGGGTCAATAAATTAAGCACTAGTTGTGTACTGGGATCAATCTAATCAACTGGAACTCTCCCGCAAAATTTGAGGGCTTGTGCTTCGAGTAGAAAAGAACAATGACAGTTACATTGTGCTAGTAATAATTTTTTCTACTATAGGCATAAGGTCAGAAATTTCGAGAGGGGGGAACTAATCGATTACATTGACCCCAGTGTTTTACTGGTACTTAATTTATCAACCCCGAAAAGATGAATGGCAAAGTCGACTTTGGTGGAATTTGAACTCAGAACATAGTGGTGGGCGAAATACCGCTAAGCATTTCGTCCAGCATGTCAACAATTCTGACAACTCACTGCCTTAACATTGAGCTAGTAACAATGACAGTTACTCCTAAAAGAAGAGCTAGTCTCCATCATCGAGCTAATCGACATCATTGAGTCACAGGTTTTACATCAGAGATTTCCTTCTCTGCCTAATTCTGTCCTCAAAGGTCAGCCTCACGCTATAGTTGAAGACACCCAAGGCACAGTGCATATACATTAATTATGATACACAGTTAGCTATTTTAATATTGTTTTAAATTTAAAGTACTGGAGCAAATATGTTAATAAATTTAGTTATTTTTTGTAACCTAAATACTAAAAGTACTTTTGTTATTTAAGTTCTGAACAAAGCATTATAAATCACTACTTCCCACTACATGAGATTTTAAAATATTTCTTCAGTTTTATTCAATATTTTGTCATTTTGATGCAAACAATCACAAGATTCTTTGGAGCCTGGTTTTTTATCTTTTTTAATTTTATCTTCAAGGATGTAGTTTGTCAGGTAAGCATTGTCATGTGTTAAATAAAAACCCCGGGTGACACCTACATAATCGTATATTATTGGTTTCTGTTAAAAATACAGAATACAAAATAGAAATCAATCTTCTTTCACTTTAATCTTCATGACAATTAAACAGAATTAAAAATATTTTATGATATATTAAATTAATCAAATTTTATAAATGATTGAGTAGCTTTTCAAAGAATTTAATCTTCCAAGAAAGGAGTTGCATAAAATTGGATTAAAAAAGATTTGCAAAAGATTTTATTAACAAGGGACGGTGATTCTTGGAAATGAGATAAAAAGAAGAAAAAGTTTGGCAAATATGTTATATAGGTTTCTAGGATAATAACAAATCTTCATATCGTCATTTTATTAGATTTATTTTTTTTAGAAAATGAGAGAGACAGAGAGAGATGGTGGGGTTAGTAGCAATAAATTGTCCATTGAAGAATAACATTTGCAGTCAGTATAATTGTGCATGTTTTGAATGTTTGTTAAATAATTTTATTTAGTGTGAAATATGAAATTGGACGAAACTGAGTACAACATCTCATCTATCAAAAATGAAAGAAAAATACGAAAATCGTGGTTTATAAATTGTTGACAATAAATTTGACAGACATGTTGTTTGTATGTCAGTGGAAGTGATTTATGGACTGGTTGTATGTACATTGAAATATGTCTGTAAATAGATATGCGCACGCACGCACGCACACACACACACACACACACACACACACACACACACACACACACACAGAAATACACACATACATAAGTTTTGTAATGCAAATAGGAGAAATAGAACTCAATACATAAAGTAGAGTACAAAAACAAAACAAGGCATAGAGTTTCCCATTTTCTCATGTAGCTCTATCCCATTGAGTCGTTTATGTAGCTTATGAATCAATAAATAAAGATCTGATACATATATATATATATATATATATATATATATATATATATATATATATGCACACACACATATACATACATACATACATACATACGCATATCATCATCATTGTCATCATTTAATGACCGCTTTTCATGCTAGTATGGGTTAGATGGTTTGACTGAAAACTGGTAAGCTGGGGGGCTGCACCAGGTTCCAGTCTGATTTGGCACGGTTTCTGGATGCCCTTCCTAATGCCAACCACTCCAAGAGTGCAGTGGGCATAGTTAGGGCATCAGCCATAACTACAGTCTGACTTGGCTTGAAAAGTCTACACAAGCATGGTATATTGTCAAGGGTCTTGATCACCTGTCTCTGCCTGCATGGGTCCCAATTCTTGAATAGTGCTTTTAACATGCCACCGGTAAGGGTGACAGTCAGATGGCACTCGCATTGGCCATGACTACGATTTCACTTAGTTCAACAGGTTTTCCCAAGCACAGCTTATCGCCCAACAATTGAAGGATGCTTTTAATGGGCCAGTTACACGACAGTAGCACAGCCACGACTATGATCTCACTTGGCTTCACGGGTCTTCTGAAGCACGTCATATCTGCAAAGTTCTCAGTCTCTTGTCATTGCCTCTCTGAGGCCTAACAATCGAAGTTCATGCTTCATCACCTCATCCCGTGTCATCTTGGGTCTACCTCTTCCACAGGTTCCCTCTACCATTAGAGTGCAACACTTCTTCACACAGCTGTCCTCATCTATACACATCATGTGACCATACCAGTACAGTTGTCACTCTTGCACACCACATCTGATGGTTCTTATGTCTAACTATTCTCTCAAGATGCCTACATTCTGTTGTGCTTGCACACCGACATTATACATCCAGGATACTAGCTTCATTTCTTGCAAGCCTCAGCAGTCACAGTCCATGTTTCCTTGCAATGTAGCATGGCTGTTCACACACAGGTATCATACAGTCTGCCTTTCACTCCAAGTGAGAGGCCCTTTGTTACCAGCAGAGGTAGGAACTTTCTGAACTTTGCCCAGCTTATTCTTATTCTAACAACTATGCTCTCAGAGCATCCAGCCCTGCTACTGACTTGGTCACCTAGGTGATGAAAGCTATCGACTATTTCTAGTTTACCCACCTGGCATGTGATGGAGTCTATTTTCTGGTGCCTCTTTTATGTTTTGACCAGAGATTGGTCCAGACCATGTCTAACTTAAAATCATCATCTAATAGGATTAGCCAAATTTTTTAAAGTCAAGTTTTGTGGTATCATGGTCCATTCAAGTAGGGAGTTCTTGGTGAGCGAGTTGTATCCAGGTATAGGTGGCTTATCTGGTATTCCTTGAAGAAATTTGTCCAGATTCCATTTAAAGGTGTTGAGATCCCCAGACACAACATCATATATATATTATATTATATTATATTATATTATATTATATATATATACTAATAATATTAGGGAATAAAAACTTATTCCAACCTTACAGGTGAAATTCGGTATAATATTACACCAAGTTTCGTAATATATATGTATATAACTAGTTTAGAGACGAACCACCACTCTATAACTCAGTCAACGAAGAACCCATCCAAAACCATGCTGTGAGGCATATACCATACAAATACTTATTTAAGATTTTAATCTAAAATTTTAATAATATATAACATATCATATAAAGAAACATTCATCATAAATATATTAATTTAAAAATCAAATGAAATATAAATAGGACAGTAAAAATTAATACAATAATATAATGTGTAAAAGTATAAAAGTTAGTGCTTGTACATAGATTACGCGCGTTTCATGGCTGAAATAGGACTATATAAAATCATAAGCAAATTCTATCTAAGTTCATTAGAACGGGAAAATGATTTTACTCCCCAAATCAGTCACTCTTCAGGTCAAATTCCTAAAAAAAAATACCAAATATAATTCAAGGAATAAACATAAACATGAGAAATAAAAATATATATAACGAGACAAAACCTAATCCCTACGTTAACGCCATTGATATAATTATTAAAAGTTACAATCTAAAAATGTTGAAAAAGAGTATTATAGTGAACAAGGTTAAATCATTATGGAAGAAGTAAATAAAAGTAAAAAATGTGTTAGTGAATAAAGTTAATAAAAGACCTATGTCAATATTGTTTAAAAAATTTAAAAAAACATGACTTATCTGCCGGCGAGTTACTGTAGATTAAACCAAAATGAGTGTACTATAGAATTTATACTGAAAGGTCATGTGATAAATATGGCGTCTATTACCCAGAGGTAAATGGGTATTATATTTACTATAATAATAACTAAAATATCGAAAAAGATCTACCTAACGTAAATAGTTTATTGAAGATTAAAATACTTAAAATTCTCAGATCTACGCAGAATAATAACCATACCACATACGGAAATTATATATTACGTAAATAATGCTATGAAACATATTATCGTTGAATACTTTATAGTCAAAGGTAGTTATATCTTATAATTTTGTATAATATTGTGATGATTAAAGTGTATTCTAAAGTTAATTTGATGTAGTTAACGCTACTAATCATAACTATAAGTTGGTACCTTATCCTAGGTTTAAATAAATAAATTAGTTATCTAAACTTATTATATAAATAATTTAATTTATGTCTGCATTTAATATTACGTTCATTGTGGGTAGTATTTATGTTAACATTATTACTATAGTTATTATGCTCCAAAGTCACTATACATTTATATACTACGTCCTCAACATTACATCTATTATTAAATTTACATTGAATCTACAATTACAATCAATTGTATTTTGGACTCCACTGGAGGTATTACTTAATTTATTATTGTAAAACTTATTTAATTTAAATTTATTAAAAGATGAAATGATGTTGCCAACATTATTAGTGGTAGAGTAACCGACTCTAAATTTATTGCTAGAAAATGTGTCCTTGTATTTCTTGTTGTCTTTAATAAATATCTTGATTAATTTAAAATCTCTTTAATAATGTTAGTTTTTACCTGTATCCCATAGGGAATTATTAGCCATATTTTATTCTTATTATTATTACTATGAGGTTTCTTGTTCATATTACTACCTATCTCGGGCTTCAGATGATTCTTAATACCGTGTTTATTATAATAGGTGTATTCATCATTTAAATTATCTTTTAAATTATAATTATATTTAGAATTGCTGAAAAATTTAATATTATTATTATATCCCGCCTTATGAAGCGCTTCATTATAATATGGTGCATATTTATTGAATATCTCATAGTTGGAAGAAAGTACTGAAATTCCTTTCCCTATATTATTTACAAACGCTTTCTTAATATAAGGTGGATGGTTACTCTTAGTATTAATATATTTCAGGTTTTCGTTAATTTTATGGTAAGGTTGGGTTATACCTGCTATTAAGTTAAAATTTACATCTAAGTAGTTAGCATTGCTATATTCATTATAAATTGTAACCCTAAGCCCATTTCTTTTAAAGAAACTATATTTTCTTCTTATATATTTCTAATGTTCTATTCGTGCTATTTTTTGTTATTAGCAGGAGGTTATCTCTGTATAATCCACCCTCCAATTTAAGATTTTCTAATTGGAGTTCTGCTAATAAGTAAATTCCTACTAGGTCTGTAACCTGAGCAGAATCCGGTGCTCCCATAGGGATACCAAAAAAATCCCTGGTATCTTTTCTAGCCCACAATTTACCTCTGGGTAATATACGCCATATTTATCACGTGACTTTTCAGGATAAATTCTATAGTACACTCATTTTCGTTTAATCTACAGTAACTCGCCGGCAGATACGTCATGTTTTTTTAAATTTTCTAAACAATATTGACATAGGTCTTTTATTAACTTTATTCACTAACACATTTTTTACTTTTATTTACTTCTTCCATGATGATTTAACCTTGTTCACTATAATACTCTTTTTCAACATTTTTAGATTGTAACTTTTAATAATTATATCAATGGCGTTAACGTAGGGATTAGGTTTTGTCTCGTTATATATATTTTTATTTCTCATGTTTATGTTTATTCCTTGAATTATTTTAGGTATTTTCTTTTAGGAATTTGACCTGAAGAGTGACTGATTTTGGGGAGTAAAATCATTTTCCTGTTCTAATGAACTACCATTGGTTTCATGTTAAGGAATGCCTCAACAATTATTCAAGCTTATCTCAGAAATATCAGTGTTCATCTCCATTTTGGATTAAAACATCAGTGTTGAACACCCATTCTCATTGTTCGATATCTACGTACACACACACATACTCATACATACATATATATGTATATGTATGTATGTAAGTATGCATGCATGTATGTATGTATGCATGTATGTATATATATATATATGCATGTGTATGAATAAGTCTATCTGGAACCATCCAACAGCTATAAATCAATCAATATGAGAATTTTATGTGATCACTTGACCTGCAAGAAATAGTAGGTCAAATTTCACTCGAATTGGATTCCACTGGCTTTCAAAATAATGTCACATTAAATGATATCATTCTAGGTACAATGAATTTGAATATAAATGAAATGATCATGGTTAGAATGCCTTTAATTATAATTGTGCTCAATAATGGCTGACTTGGAGTAAAATAACAAAAAAAAAAAACAGCAAATTCTTTCTCAAATTTTAAAAAAGAAATAAGGGTCACTTAACATATTATAGTTCTGAATATTCTATATTGTATAGGGCAACAGGGAAGTGTAGCCTGTTTGATGCAGTATCACATCATATTTTTAGGGGTAGTTGGTCCACTTTGGTCTCCACTCGGTACCTGACTCTCACCTGTAGCTCCAAGAAGCTATCTGCAGGCAACAATGGCCACACTCCAACAAACCACTTTGACTAAGAGGCTAAACCAATTAAGGGAAGCCAATGGGTATGTAACTCTTGGTGAGTTAGGGCTTGCCTACCTATGCATGTGAAGAATGGATCCAGTGGACTCTGCAAAAGAAACCTTCATGGTTCAACAGAGGAGAAGACAGCTACAGAAATGCACTGTGGATTGCAAAGAGCAACATGTGGCAAGTAATGCCATCTTGGTCATCCACTGCATCTGTTTCAATCCCCAGTCATCTAGACCTAGTCTTGCTACTGGGTTGTAGATAGTTATGATTAAAACAAAGTCATTGCCCAAATCACCTGTCATTTCTAGGATGACTAGATGGTCATCATTATTCCAATGGATAAACATGTGTGTTTATTCCATCATGTTTATTTGATCAAGGCTAATCATGAATTAGGTAACAATAACAACAACAACATCATCAACAAGCAAATTATTCCCAGCTATAATGTAATAAAGAGGTTTGAAAAACAAATAAAGGAACAGGCATGACCAAGTAACAAGACCAGGCGAACAAATTGATCTATTGATCTATTTTAATCAACAGCATGCGATCTGTTTGTATGGCAATAATTGGATAAAAACAATCAAACAGACAATTAAAATCACATGCAAAATTTCCTTGCCAAAATAATCCATCATGTTAAAATATCTCTTACATGGGCAATGTATGTTTCATGCAGTTAGAGGTAATAACTTGCAGTAATTCATTTCAAAACACATGAAGGAGCATTGAAAATTGAAAAAGAAAAAAAATGACATGGAAGATTGATCCTAAAACATGTAGCATCACATTTGTAAAAAGAACATTCAGCCAATTTGGAAACATGTAGAACCAATACCAAAACTATGTAGCACTAATTTAAGAAGATATAAAGAATAAAATGAAGTTTGAAATTTGAAATTCTTGTAGCAAAAGTCTCAATAAAACAGGTAGCACCAATTCCAAAATAATGTAACGTAAACCCTTTTACTGCAGAAAGCAGATATGTCTACACTAAATTCCATTATCTGTTACTGTGGAAAGTAGTTTTATATATATGTATATATGTATATATATATATATATATGTGAAACAAAAAAGAGAAAAACAAAAACAAAACAAATAAAATAAACAACACATTTAGGGTCCAATTTCATGTTTAAAATTGTGTGTATGTGTGTATGTGTGTATGTATGTATGTATGTATGTATGTATGTATGTATGCATGTTTATCTCTGCATGTCTTTGCATCAATGCCACAACACAGGTTGAAGTGCCACTCGACTAGGTACTACAGTATGGCAATTTAAAGTGTGAAGCCCAGAGAGATAAAGTGCGTTACTTGAAAGCAAGTCAGGTTTGATACCTGGAACATCATCTGGCCATAGAATATGGTCTTTAGAGGCCTCAGCAAACCCATGCCAGCATGGAAAAAAAAAACAAAAAACAAACAAACAAACAAACATAAAAAACGATAATGATGAGGTGACAATGACATAATCATGATGATGATATTAATAATGATTATACACATCCAGACATGAGAAAGAAAGGATTATGGATTATGGATTTATTGCTAAGGAAATAATGACCCCTGTTAATTTTATTCCTTTATTAACTGGAATATCCAACAAAGAATCCTCTACATGATTGCTCATTCTGCTAAAAATAGCAGCCCAAATTTGCTCGAATTTACACCTTACTGTCTCAAAAAAATGAAGGGCACAGTGAAGGATAATGTCCTAGATCTGCAAAAATGAGGAGATGGTCATATTCAGGATGTCTTTGACCTATATTTACTTGATTATGTCTGAGTTGATTCTAAACAAAAACAACATCTACAGGACATTATGCTATTCATTTGCAAAGATGTGTGGTCTAGTGGTCAAAGTATTGGGCTTACAATCACAAGAACATGGGTTCAGTTCTTGGGTCAGGCGATACAGTGTATCCTTGAGCAAAGCATTTCATTTTATGCTGCTCCAGAGACCTCAGCTGAAATTAAACTCTAAGCTGAATGCCAGCATAGCCTGCTCTCTCTTAAGTGGTGACATCCTGAATGTCCTGTGGCATCAAGGGCGAGAGGGGTCGTTGATAATGTATTTATGCCTGCTCTCTATCATATGGGTACCTAAAACAATTAACGTAAACTTGGTGTTTGGTACCAAACCTTGCAACCTTGCAGGTGACAGCTATGGGTTTCTTTAATGCTGTTCTTTACTATTGAATGAAATTCAGTTGTATTGAATGCAATATGCATACAAACAGGTGTGGCTGTGTGGTAAGAAGCTTGCTTCCCAGCCACATGGTTCCAGGTTCAGTCCCACTGCATAACACCTTGGGCAAGTGTCTTCTATCATAACCTTGAGCTGACAAAAGCTTTGTGAATGGATTTGGTAAACAGAGACTGAAAGAAGCTCTTACAATGGGGTACTGAAAAGTTCCTGGCTTTGGGTAAAAGAAAATAAAGGAGGATCAGTTAATTATGATTTTATTCAACATATTCCCCTCTCAGATTCACACACTTATGGTAGTGGTCCATCAGTTTTTCTAAGCCCTGTAAAAGAACTCAAAAAGTTAGGCATCAAACCAAGCCTTTCGTGACACCCTTAAAGCCAGGAACTTTTCAGCACACCCTTGTATGTTCATATATGTGTATATGTCTATGTATA
>NC_068992.1:59860621-59861821 GCF_001194135.2 Octopus bimaculoides
ATATATATATATATATATATATATATATACATATATATATATCACTAAATGTGACCAGATTCTTAGAAAACACCTACATTGCTAGAAATAAGAGTTAAATGCTCTAATGTTGTAGTTAATGCACATGAATGAAAACATTCTCTAACAGGGACCATAATCATCCAAAAAGTGCATGGCTGTAGTCTAATGACCAGAACAAGTAAAAGCTACACATATACACACACACATACACACACAATATATATGTACTATGCACACATACACAATATGCACAGCATTCATACAATACATACACACATACAATATACATACAACTCACACATGTAATGCACACACAAAACACATATACAATACACACATACACACATACACACACACATACATACACACATGCACAACATACAAACACATTAAAATACACAAAAGGAATATACACATACATATACACAAATACACACACACACACACATATACAGCATGCACAAGTATACATACATACGCACACACAAAAACAGGACACATATTTTATGTCTTGCAATGAAAGTGTAATTAGAATTTGTGCAACCACCAATTCTTGATTCCAGTAAACTATTCACCTTTGACCTCAGCACTACTTTAAATTTGGCATTATTGATCTTCTCTGGTATACCTTCTTTTTCAATTATTGATTTTTGTTTCCTTCATCAATGAAATTCCATTTATTTTAAATATTTGATTTTAGAAAAGTTTTATAGTATTAGAAATATTTTCTTGGAGAACTCAAGGCTGTTGTTGTTGTTGTTGGTGGTGATGGTGTTGGTAATGCTGGTGATGGTGTTGGTAATGCTGGTGATGGTGGTGTTGGCTTTGAAGATGTGTAATTATGTTTTGTGTGTGTTTGGTGGAGGGTGTGTGTGTATGTGTATGTGCGTAAGTGCGTGGGCGTTTGTGTGTGTGCATAATTATGCACTGGTGAGTGTATGACTGTGTATGCGTGAGAGAATACATGTGTGTGGATATGTGCGCATGTGTAAGTGAGTGTGAGCGTTTGTGTTTGTGAGTATGTGTGGGCGTGTGTGTGTGAGATGGAAGTGAAGGTGTGTGTTGAGGGAGATGTGCATGCATATGTGCATACATATGTACATATATATATTTATCCTTTGTCAGACTGTTTAAATTGAAGAAAAATATGTATATACATCAGAATATATATATATATAT
>NC_068992.1:59862066-59869016 GCF_001194135.2 Octopus bimaculoides
ATATATATATATATATATATATATATATATATATATATATATATATATATATATATATATACACATATATACATATATATACACATATATATATATGTATATACATGTATGTGTGCATATATATATGTATATATATTTGTATGTGTATATATATTTTTATATATACATATGCACATGCGCATACATATACATATATATATATATACATGCATGTAGATATTCTTAGTTAGCCAGACATTTTTCTAATTGTTCTAATTGAAGGAAAAAACATGTAATTGGTGTTTTTACTTAAATGTTTATAAACAGAGAAATGGACAACAAGAAACTGTGTGATATAAACATATATTTTTGGCTTCAGTAACACCATAAAATAGTGCAGTGCAGGTGAATGGTTTAGTGGGTTCAATCCTATGGTATGGCATCTAGGGCCAAATGTCATTTTAAATTGCTTTGGCCGACCTGTACCTTGTGAATGAAACTGGGTAGAAAGGAACTGTAGGAGTCTGTCGGATGGTCTGTACCCGATATTCAAAAAGGTAACGCCTTGTCACACATATTTTGCCATGCTGATTCTGCCTGAGAATTACATAAAGGGTACACATATCTGTGGAATACTCAGTCATATATCTCAGGCATATCAGACTCATTCTAATTTCAGCTTCGCAGATTTCAAGAAAAATAGTTTTTAGTGCATTAACCCTTTCAATACCAACCCACGCAAGACTACTTCCGTTTCTATGATAAAAACTGTTTATTTTAAAGTTATCAAAATTAACCTTGAGACTGATTTTGGTTTTGTAGTACAAACTTCCAACCTTGAAGCAATCTAAATTAAAATTTCCTGTTAAAATTACCCATTTTACTTCCCTCATTAAAATTTCCTGCTAAAATTTCCCACTAAAAATTCCCATTAAATTTCCTGTTAAAATTTTCCCCATTAAAATTTCATGTTAATTCATGTTCCAAACACCAGCTTAATAATGACAAAACTTATTCTACTATATTCCTCATTATTCTCAAAATTTAATTAACATAGTGGTGTGTATTTCAAGAGGAATATGGTAACAAAAGGTTAAAGCTTTCCATCAAAATTTTATGTTAACTCAAGTTCTAATTTATTAAATTCTTCAATATTTCCAAACTAAATTGAAACAACTGTAGTGTATTCCCAGAGAAATACAGTGACAAAAAGGTTAAATATGTAATATTAGCATCTGGAACCTAGGTGATATTCTTAGACATTCTGGTGGAAAAAAGTGCTTCGTATATGCCATCAAATATAGTAATTCTTCATATTATTCATGCACATAAGGCATTGAGCTGGCAGAATCATTATCACATTGAGCTAAGTGCTTAGCAGCATTTTGTCCATCTTAATGTTCCGTCTGAGTTCAAAATCTGCCAAAGTCTAATTTGTCTTTCATCCTTCCAGCGTTTATGTAAACAAACCAATTCCCTTCAAAATTACTGGCTGGGTGCCAAAATTTGAAACCAATACTATTCATGAACATAATTCTTGGTTTTCAATTTCTTCTCTTCGATTGGAGACTGGCAAGCCAAAAGGCTGCACCAGGCTCCAATCTGATCAAGGTTTCTACAGCTGGATGCCCTTCCTAATGCCAATCACTCCGAAAGTGTAGTTGGTGCTTTTTACATGCCACCAGCACAGGAACCAGTCAGGGGTGGGCTGGCATAGACCACGTTGTCATATATATATATATATATATATATATAGACATTTATGTATAAAAAGAGAAAAGGATAAAGAGACCAATGGCAAAGTTAGAAATATATTTTATGGATAAAGTCTTACAGCTGTTTTAGGGAAAATCCAATGTATCCCTTCATCGGAGATGGTAATAGTAGAGGAATGGATTATTACATCTATAAGAGGAGAGTTATAAATATGTATGTAGATATTCATATATATTTGTATATCTTTGTGTGTGTTTGTGTTGGCCCCACCACCAGTTGATAACTGGTGCTGGTGGTTTGTTTTATATCTCCATAACTTAGCAGTTTGGTATAAGAGACTGATAGAATTAGTACAAAATTAAAAAAAAAAAGATGCAAAATAATCATTGGAGTCAATTTGTTTGATTAAAATGCTTCAAGGCAGTGCTCCAGTATGACTGAAGTCCAGTGACTGAAACAAATAAAAGATGAAAGATAAACATTCAGCGCATTCTAAAGTCTGTCTAATTCTCGATATTATTCATCCACATAATTCTTCGTTTGTTTGTTTTTATTTTTCCATTTCCTCTCTTTCAATTAACAGACCCACTTAACCATTTTTTATTTAAATCAAACACTCAATATAATTTACTTTTCTCTCTCTTAGTTGGCATTTAATAAAATATTCTTAGATTTTGCCATTCTCAGAACTTCATCAATGCTTCTGTACTCTGCCGCTCTTCCACATCTTCAGCTCAAAGACTTCTAATCTACATGATATTACATTTGTTAACGTCCATGTTTCATCTCTAAAAACTGAAGTGGACCTGACACACCATTTTAAACTTTTTTTCCTGGTTTCAATATAAATGTTTCTTTAAGTTTGTAATGTTTGATGTGTTTTCAAACAATTTTCTGGCAATCTCAAATCCTTCATTTGATTTCTGCTTTACATTTCCTGTTTTCCAATGTTATAAAGAACGTGTCTATGCACATATAAAAGCTAGATGTTGTACACTTCTGCATTTATTGCTAGTCTATCTTTATGCAGGTTACGAGCTTTTTTCTCTCTGTACATGTATATCTATCTATCTATCTATCTATCTATCTATCTATCTATCTGTTTGTCTGTCTATGTATGTATGTATCTACCTATCTATCTGTCTATCTCTCTGTCTATTTGTCTGTCTATGTATGTATGTATGTATGTATGTATCTGTCTGACTATCTGTCTGTTTGTCTGTTTGTCTGTCTATCTGTCTGTTTGTCTGTCTGTCTATCTATCTATCTATCTATCTATCTATCTATCTATCTATCTATCTATCTATCTA
Organism: Octopus bimaculoides; assembly: GCF_001194135.2. Classification (NCBI taxonomy): domain Eukaryota; kingdom Metazoa; phylum Mollusca; class Cephalopoda; order Octopoda; family Octopodidae; genus Octopus; species Octopus bimaculoides. Next base: position 59,865,072 of record NC_068992.1, read on the forward strand.
TCTAACTCTATCTATCTGTCTATCTATTTGCCTGTAAATCTATCTGTCTCTCTATTTGTCCATCCGTCTGTCAATCCGTCTCTCTGTCTGTCAGTCCATCTGTTTGTCTATCTATCTATCTATTCATCTTTCTATCAATCTGTCTATTATTTACATTTGATATTTCTCCTCATCTTGTTTGTTGTTTTTTTGTTTTTTTAAAATTTCTGAGTCACTACATCTACTTAAGAAAGTTAGATGGTTTGAAAGATGAGCTGGTTTTTGATGGAGTTTCTCTATATGTCTCCATTGAAGACTAATGTCGGCTCCGTACTAATTAGATAATACAGTTCTATATTTAAGAGATGAGGAATTAAGTACATTATAAGCATAACTAGTCTAGGAACCTTTTGATACAACTCCATATGTCTACAGCATAGGTTCAGAAGAAGGCTCAAAGGTCCTTTCTGTGCCTTGGCTCATAAGGCCAGTTTCCTGGATTCTGTGTTGTATTCATTCTTCCCCTGGATGGGACACCAGTTTGTGGCAGGTTTACTCATTTTTGCCTGTTGAGTAGACTGGAGCAACACAAAATGCAGTATTTTGCTCAAGAACACAAATGCATGACCTGGTCCAGGGATTGAAACCACAATATTATGATTCAGTGTGCAAGACCCAAACCAATTAGTCCACTCTGCAGGGTGTTATATAAATATATATATATATATATGCATGCATATATATTTTTATGTCTGTCTGAATGTAACTATGTAGGTATTTAGTTATGTTATGTATACATGAGCATATACAAATATATATATATATATATATATGTGTGAATATAAATGTGTGCATGTATATATGTATGTGTGAGTGTATGTAGAAACTATGTTGGAAAATAAAGAAGAGACAGACAATAAAGTCATTGTTAAAGCACAACAGAATCCAACTGTAGTTTAACAGAAACCAAATAGTTTTAACATTAACATAATTATTAAAATCAACATATATATTAACATAAATAATAAATTAACATAAATTAAAAGGGAGCAAGTCTGAATAATATTAAAGAGTCATGCAGAACTAGACATTTTGAATAAGACAAAGAATTTGTAGATTCATCAAATGCCATTATCATCTGATTATCATGCGAATGTTTTATCAAAGACAGAATGAAAAAGTGAACACTGGCGATAGACATCTACAAAGTGATACATCTAGCTTAGGTGCTCTTATATACATATATTTACATACATGCATATTTAGATGCTTATCCATATATAGATATATATACATTATACATATATGTATTTATGTATGTGTATATATATATATGTATATATATGTATATATATGTATATGTATATATATTTTTACAAGTATAGCATATGTGGATATGTATACATACATGTATACATATATATAATATATATTGATTTCAAATTAAAGCACAAGGCTAGCAATTTCAGGGTAGGGGTTAAGTCAATTACATCGACCCCAGTGTTCAACTGGTACTTATTTTATCAACCCTGAAAGGATGAAAGGCAAAGTCGACCTTGGTGGAATTTGAACTCAGAATGTAAGGACAAACAAAATGGCACTAAGCATTTTTGCCTGGCATGCTAACAATTCTGCCAGTTTGGTATCTTAATATTAATATATATATATATATATATATATATATATATATATATATATATATATGTGTGTGTATATATATATATATATATAGATTTATCTGTCAATCTTTCTGTCTCAATATGCATATATATTAAATATTGGATATAAATGTATGTATGTATGTGTTTACATCTATCTATCTATCTATCTATCTATCTAACATTGCTGCTCTTAGCACAAAATCTTAAATTTTGGGGGTAGGGGTTAGTTAATTATATTGACCCCAGTGCTTGACTGGTACATATCTTATTGATTCCAACAGGATGAAACACAAATTCGACCATGGTCACACACTTATATATATGTGTATATCTATACTTTTCTAACTGTCTATCTATTTGTCTGTCTGTCTGTCTGCCTGACTGCCTGTCTGCCTGCCTGCCAGCCTGCCTGTCTGTCTGTCTGTAAATCTATCTATCTATATATGTGTGTCTTGCATTTGTGACTCCATTGGTGGCTAATGAGCTCTGCTCTTGACGAGCATACATGGCTACAAACATTGCAAACCAAGCTTTCCTCCATTCACTACACTAGCAATGCTCTTTCAAGCAGTGTGCTTAAATTCTTCATGCAGAATACATGCTCTCTCAAAGGTGTCAACCTCCTCCTTAACTGCTTTCTCCATCGGTGGCGATGACAGGTATTGCTCTCCCAGTCAGTCTCCTGCATATCACAGGCTTATATATATATATATATACATACATACATACATACATATATTAATAAATCATAGGGTAGCAAAAAAATTTTAGAAATTTTATTTACTACCAGTGGTCTAGCGAGAAGAAAAAACTAGTCAATAGACTATTTATTAGTCATTTAAAATACAGAGGTGCTTATAATAGGACAGCTAACCCGGGTTAGATGTCCTATTATAGGCATCTCTGTATTTTAAATACATACATATATATATATATATATATATATATATTCTTGTGCGGGTGGCACATAAAAGACACCATTTCGAGCGTGGCTGTTTTCGTGCGGGTGACACGTAAAAGCACCCACTACACTCTCTGAGTGGTTGGCGTTAGGAAGGGCATCCAGCTGTAGAAACTCTGCCAAATTAGATTGGAGCCTGGTGTAGCCATCCGGTTGCACCAGTCCTCAGTCAAATCGTCCAACCCATGCTAGCATGGAAAGCGGATGTTAAACGATGATGATGATGATGATGATGATGATGATGATATATATACATATATACATATACATATATACACACATATATATATATTGATTGATCGATTGATAGACAGATAGATAGATGAATCGCTGGCAGATTTGACAATAAGTATTCATGATTTGGAGGCATACTCCTGGAAATTGGTAAGTACCAGCTTTCAGGAATGTGTTTAATATGTAAATTGGTATATCCAGTAATCTTACACCGCTATATGTAGTGGCTATTTAAGCAACGAGTTCATGAATGTTGAAGGAGCAAAGAATCCTGAAATATGGCATATATGCCCATTACCCATTTCTTCATCTTCAATTTCAATGTTCGTTTACATCTGATGTTGTGGATGCAAAATTTCACTATTAGTGCTGCCTATAATTTCTATAATTAGTAATTAGGTGTTCAATCAACCAGATTACCTGCTTCTGAATTAATATGTAAGTGGCTGTGTATCTCTCAGAAACATATACTTTTAATGTAACTCTCAGGCACAACTACTACAACATGTGATGTGCTTCTGTAGAGTTTCCATTCAGCAAGTTTTTTCGCAAGTTATAAAACAATCTGAGGCTGTAGAAAATCATATTTGCCCAATATATATATGTCTATATGTATATATATGTATATGTGTATATATATGTGCGTGTCTGTATACATACATAATATACATACATACATACATATATACATATATATAGGCGCAGGAGTGGCTGTGTGGTAAGTAGCTTGTGAGTGGATTTGGTAGACGGAAACTGAAAGAAGCCCTTTCTATATATGTATATATAAATATGTATGTATGTATGTGTGTGTATATGTTTGTGTGTCTGTGTTTGTCCCCTCCCCCAACTTCACCTAACAACCGATGCTGGTGTCTTTACGTCCCCGTAACTTAGCGGTTCGGCAAAAGAGAGACTGATAGAATAAGTACTAGGCTTACAAAGAATAAGTCCTGGGGTCGATTTGCTCGACTAAAGGCGGTGCTCCAGCATGGCCGCAGTCAAATGACTGAAACAAGTAAAAAAGTAAAGAGTATATGTATATATATATGTATGTATTTGCATGTGTGTATATATATATATATATATATATATATATATATATATATATAT
>NC_068992.1:59869149-59871491 GCF_001194135.2 Octopus bimaculoides
GCAGTCAAATGACTGAAACAAGTAAAAAAGTAAAGAGTATATGTATATATATATGTATGTATTTGCATGTGTGTATATATATATATATATATATATATATATATATATATACATACACTTACATACATATGTAGATGTCTTTATATTTCTAAAGTTTACTGAATCCAAAGTTAAAATGTTAAGAAATGAAGCCTGAATCTGCATTCCTCATAGTTTAAACTGTAAGATCAGTATAATCTGCTTTAACCTGGATTATATATAGCATCCTTTCATTTCACACTAATCCTAACTAATGATGCCATGTGTATTAAGAATCTGGAGTTTGTTAATTACTCTGTTGAGATCTGGATATATTCAGGATTCTAGATTAAAGAGAATGACGGAATAGGTAAGAAAATAATTGCTGACATTATTATTAAGTCAGAATTATTTTGTTAATTCTGTACACTTATCCATCTATCTACCTATCTATCTATCTATCTATCTATCTATCTATCTATCTATCTATCTATCTATCTGTCTGTCTGTCTGTCTGTGTCCGTCTGTTTGTCTGTCTGTCTGTCTGTCTGTCTGTCTATCTCCCTCATTCTCCCTATCTATAAACACATATATATATACATATCTGTTTACATTATATCATCATTGTCATCATCATTTAATATCCATTAACCATGCTGGAATGAGATGGACGGTTTGACTGGGCTGGCCCATTGAAAGGCTGCACCAGACACCAGTCTGATTTGGCATGGCTTTTTTCTACGACTGGATGCCCTTCCAAACACCAACCACTCCAAGAGTATAATAGGTGCTTTTACATGCCACTAGCATGAGTGCTATTTGTGTGACACCAAGGAGCATTTACATGCCTCTGGCATGAGTGCCAATTTGTATGACGCCGATATCTGCCATAACTGCAGTTTTGCTCAGCATGATGTGTCGTCTTCTCAAGCACGGCATGATGCTAAAGGTCATTGCCTACGTGAGACCCAACACCGAAAAGGAACTTGGCCATTTTGCCTCTGTGAGTCCTAACGCTTGAAAGGAACTCAGCCACTTTGCTCCCATGAGGCCCAGTTTTCAAAAGATGTTCTTTACATGCCCCCAGCATGGGTGCACTTGGCTTGATGGGTCCTCTCAAGCACAGCACATCGCCAAAGGTATTGGTTACCAGTCATTGCATCTGTGAGGTTCAAATTTCGAAAGTATAATATATATATATATACATACATACATATATATATACATATATATATATATTAAAAATGGGGAAAACTGGTTTATGGGATTAACTTAGGTTTCCAGTCCATAAAGGGTTTAGCTTAAGGGTGTATCGTCAGATCCCAAAACTTGTTGACCCAAGACCTCTTAAAATATTTTTTGAGAGATATTGAGCCAACAGGTTTTGGGATCTGATGATATGCCCTAAAGCTAAACACCTTATGGACAGGAGACCTAAGGTAATCCCATAAATCAGCCTTCTCCATTTTTAATATATACTGCTCTATATCTTAGAGTGTGCTGCTTCTTTTGGATTTACATTTCTTACAGACAATTGATATATATGTGCGTATATATATATATATTACTTGTGGAGGCACAATGGCACAGTGGTTAGGGCAGTGGACTCGCGGTCAGAGGATCACGGTTTCGATTCCGAGACCGGGCATTGTGTGTGTCTATTGAGCGCAAACACCTAAAGCTCCATGAGGCTCCGACAGGTGGTGGTGGTGACCCCTGTTGTACTCTTTCGCCCCAACTTTCTCTCGCTCTTTCTTCCCGTTTCTTGAGTAATGCTATGATGGACTGGCGTCCCGTCCAGCTGGGGCGGGGGGGGGAACAGATACACCATAGAAACCGGGAAACCGGGCCCATGAGCCTGGCTAGGCATGAAAAGGACGCATAAAAGAAAATGTAAATAAATATTACTTACACACACACATATATATATATATATATATATATACACACATACTCACAGGGACACATTCGTATACACATATACATATATGTGTATTCATGTACATACATACATATATATATATAAAGTGAGTATATTTGCCACTTAAATGTGGCTGACCCTGAGGGGGTGGATGTTACTGTTGCTTTTAGCCTCAGGAGGACATCTCCTCCAGCTGGCTATCGACACACATCTGTGTCCTGTCTGTATTTGCCAAGGGAAGTTATCTTTCCCATCTTGATCTACGATACGTACGTACTCGAGTTTCAGGGTTATTTCCCTTCTTCAGGGTTACTTCCCTTGGCAAATACAGACAGGACACAGATGTGTGTCGATAGCCAGCTGGAGGAGATGTCCTCCTGAGGCTAAAAGCAACAGTAACATC
>NC_068992.1:59873810-59877885 GCF_001194135.2 Octopus bimaculoides
ACACACTTCCTGTTTTCACTCAACACTTCCTGCTTAACACAAACTTTTAACCCTTTTTTTAAACCTAACACAACTCTCAACTCTCATGCATCGTTATTTTTCTAACCATTATATACATGAACTACCATTGAACTTCAAAAGCTCAAAGACAATATAATGTATTGGTATAGTTATTTTTTTATATATTATTTTTTTTTATATATTATTTTCTTCATTTTGTACTTCTTTGTAAAAACATTTTCATTCTCCTTCTTGAAAATTTGCTTCACAATGAAAGCCGGCTAGAAACCTTTATTAAAACATGCTTCCAATTTGAAATCTTTATTAAAATATGTTTCCAATTTAGCATTCTGCCTTATTCTTCATTTTCCTATTATTTCTCCATGTGCGGTTAACACAACCCCACTATTTACTGACTTATATATGTATGTATATACATGTTCTCAGTGTTATGTAGATAATGAAGCAGCAGAAGGTATTGGCAATTATTCTATGTTAATATAAAATGTAAATTTGTAGATGTATAATTTATAAAATTGAATAATTTATAAACTCAATGATTCAGGGTTAAAATGATTATGAAAATTATCTTAATAAATAATGTATATAAAGTGTGAAATACAAAGAAATAATATAATAGGGATGTAACTGCTTCTGCAACCTGAATCCTGAAGATACTTCCTTGTTTAAGACAGCTATTTCATGAATAAATAATGAGATGGATTTTCTATGTAGTTATTTGAAAGTGTCAATTCGCAATGAGAATTTTTGTTTGAATTAAAGGAAAAAAAAATAATTAATGATTATGAAAATCCTTGAAATTGTTCAATTCTAAGAATCCATAAATGCATCAAAAATTTGAAACAGTGCAAATTGTAAATGTCTCACTAGGATGTTGGTTAGGACAGTTTTTTTTTCTTATAATTATATTTGTTATATTACTTTTTCATTATTTCATTAATTAAATATTTAATTTTTGTATTTGGTTTGTTCTGTTGCACATTGGGATGGTCATCATACCTATAATAAACATGCAAACTGGTTTTATTTCACTTCTTTATTATTCATCAGTTAACCATTTAACCTGTTAACTAATCTATTGACTGATTAATTGTTTGATTAATTAATCATTCAGTTATGTTTGTCAAAGTTCTTTCATCACCATCTCTTCAGTGACATATCCTCTCTGCTGTAGGTCAGTTCAGGATTAAGCAAACAATTGATTAATTAACTGGTTAAATAGTTAACCAACCAGCAAACAAAACCAGTGTGTGTGTTTATTATTTGCATAATGACCCTCCCAAAATACAACAAAAACATTAATTAAATTCAATTCATGCCAAAATTTTTTAAAAAAATATAGCTACTAAAGTGAGGGCTACAACAACAATGACAATGATAACAGTAACAATGACAAAAACAGAGGTATTTCTCCAAGACTAATTAACTAATTATAAAAATAACAAAATAACAATGACAACAACAAACAAACAACGAAGACGATCATTTTTTTTTTATTAAACATTTCTTCTATTTTTTTAAAATCGGAAGTATCATGACCCAAATTGAAAATTCGGACAGCTAAATCCGCAGACTAGCTAAACCTTGTGATGTTGTGTGTGTTTCTACTGATTGACGACAAGAAACAAACGCTACGGTATGTGTTATGTTAGTGACAATGATAGGAGCACCTACACAAAGTTCCTAATACATGAGTAAAATAATTTCTTAGTCGAACATATACAAAACTGATACACATAAAAAAAAAAAAAAAAAAAAAAAAAAAAATTGAAAAGCTGGTAGCAGAGGAAGCAAAACAACAATATAAGCTCTGTATATGAATTGTTGTTAGTTTAAACACATTACCTTCTGATGGGAAAAGCAGAGGAAATAGAATTAAGAAAAAAAAAATAATACAATAGAATACAGTTATTAGGATCCAACTTGAAAATTCAAAATATTAAAATTTTAATATGTGCATGTGGATATATCTATATCTATTATATATATGTGTGTGTGTGTGTATGCATGCGTGCATATACATATGCATATATATATATGCATATATATGTGTATATGTATACATCTATGCATATGTCTGTGTTGAAATGTATTTACATGTATACACACATATATATGTATACACATACACACATGTATTTATTTATATAGACACACACATATATATACATACATGCATATACATATACACTTACATATGTATGCATATATGTATATATAGGTATACATACATACACATATATATATATATATATATATATGTAGACATATATACATACACACACCCACACACTCACACAAATACATATATATGTATGTATGTATATATGTGTGTGTGTGTGTGTGTTTGTGTGCATGTGTGTGTGTGTGTATAGGACATTGTTCTGGTAATCATATATGTCAACAGCTAGCGAAAGAACTGTGTGTTGAAGACAAGGCATTGTACAGACGGACATATTCATGTTTTTACAATGTCTCTAATGGTGTTTAGTGAATAATCACTTTGCTGAAACAACAGCTGGTTGTGTCATGACACACGTTATAAGAATATGAATGAAGTTGTGTATGTATGTGTGTGTGTGTATGTGTGTGGCTGTGTATATACATACATAGTTACATATGTATAAGAGGTTTGATCAATAAATATCAGGACTGTTGCCATAGTAACGAAGCTAAAGCATGCAGAGTGAAGCCGCTTGGCACAGCTTCACCTTGATATCTGCTGTACATACACACTAACTTTTAACTTTCTAGCTCACAACTGCTGTTTACAGCAGTGCTTGGCAGGAAGGTGTGTAGTGTATGATCATCGCATTGACCATGACAAAGTTGTCGTGGCAACATCTGCTTAGAGGCCTACGCAAAGTTGCAGAAAGTGTATAGAGAGGGGTGTATGAGCTGAGCCGCACATAAGTGTATGGGTGGTTCAGACGTTTCCAAGATAGCCGAGAAAATGTTGATATTGATAAACGTTCGAGGAGACCTGCAATCAGCAGAACTAAGAAAAACATCACAGGTGTGCGTGCAGCTGTGAGGGGAAATGGTTGAATCACTATCCGCGAGTTATCAAGTTATCAGAGGATGTGCAGATTAGTTACATTTCAGTTCAGTCCATTATCACAGAAGATTTTGGTATGAAATGTGTATCTGCCAAGTTTGTGCCAAAGCTGCATTCAGCTGACCAAAAAGACACTCGGGTTTTAGTTGTACAAGATCTCCTTGATTGAGCCAGGAACGATGAAAACATTTAAAAATCTTTGCATAGGCCTCTGAGCAGGTATGACCCAGCTCTTGGCAAAATTTGATGTAGCTTCTCTGCTCAATTTTTTCATGGTCAATGTGACAATCACACACTTCCTTCCAATCTCACCTTCCTTCCAAGCACTGCTGTAAACAGTGGACATGAGCTAGAATATTAAAACTTAGTGCACATGTCCAGCAGAATTCAAGGTCAATATGTGCCGAGTGATTCCAGTCTCCATGCTTTAGTTCCATAACTATGGCAACAGACTAGATACTTATTGATCAGACCACGTATACAAATATATGTAGATATCTACACATATGTATACCTCTATACATACATAGACATATATATACATATATATGTATATTTGTGCATTTGTGTATATATATGTATATAAATATTTAAGTATATCATCCCAAAATTACACACACACAAACACATATATTCATACACATAAATAGATAGATATAGATATATTAATTGATATATATGCATGCATATGTAGATACATATATGTGTGTGTGTGTGTGTACACAAATGTATACATACATATATATACACACACACATATATATATATACATACATATATATATGTATAAATATACATATATACATACATCCGTATATATAGATATATATACATATTCATCTATATACATATATATATGTACATACATATATATATATACATATACATACATATCTATATACATAAATGTATATATATCTACATATATATGTATATATATATCTATATCTATATATATATATATATATATATATATATATATATATATATATATAT
>NC_068992.1:59880395-59884238 GCF_001194135.2 Octopus bimaculoides
AGACCCTCTTCAAGTCTCCTTGTTGATTCTTCATTAAAATACACAATACTTCCCTACTATATTCTCCCAAACGATTTTTTTCTCTTTTAGTTTTTACTTTCTTCCTGTCCTTTGTCATTAAAGGAAAAATTTGGTTGCTAGAATTACTCCAGGAAATATTGGATTTTAAGTTAGCTGGATTTCTTCACTAACTATGATTCCATTATTGTCTTTCATTATTTTTTCTCAGTTCCTTAATTTTTCCCCTTTTTTCTTCAGCATTGTTTTTTTAAAACTTATTTCTTGCTTCCTTTCTTGTTTTATTAATTTTTTATTCATTATCATCATTATCATCATCATCATCATTGTTATCATCATCATCATCATCATTATTATTATTGTTATTATTATTATTATTATTATTATTATTATTATTATTATTATTATTATTATTGTTGTTGTTGTTGTCATTTGGTTTTTGATTTTTTTATTCTTTCAAGAGCTTTGTCTTTGGGCTGTTTTTAGGAATTAAACAAAAGTAAAAAAGAAAAGTATATATATAAATAAATAAATAGTTTAAATTAAATTTTGAATTTCAGTTTGTTTTTAATTCATAAAAAAAGAAAAAATGTGCATGATGCATGTGTGTGTGTGTGTTTATGTATGTATGTGTGTATGTATGTGTGTGTATGTATGTATGTCTGTCTGTGTGCTTGTATGTGTGTGTGGATGTGATATATGTGTCAGCAAATGTGTCCGTGTGTGCATGCATATGTGTGAATATGTGTGCGTACATGTGTGTATGTGTGTGCCTGTGTGTGTATGTGTGATGTGATGCATGTGTTCCCGTGTCCGTGTGTGTGTGTGTGTGTGTGTGTGTGTATGCAAATGTGTGTATGTGCTTGCGTGTCTATGTGTATGTGTATCAGGGAATGAGATGTATGTAAGCATATATATATCTGTTCTTGTACGCTACTGCATGTATATGTGTGTATTTCTGTGTACATAGAAATGTGTGAATATGTATATGTGTATACACATGTATGCATATGTGTGGGTATGTGTGAGCATGTATGTGTACACCCATTACAACTGTTTTCTATTGTGATTTTCAAATGTTTAATCAATTTATAAAATTTAACACTTTAACACTCAAACCAATACAACAGTAACTCTGATGATGTTTAATGCTAATTAAAATAACTAATAATTATTATTGATAATACTAATTACAGTGGTCCACACTAAAGCTAATGAAGACCCATAGCCTAGTGGTTAGGGTGTTGTCCTCATCATAGCAAGATCAAGGTTTCAGTTCCTAGACTGGTCGTTGCATTGTGTTCTTGAGTAAAACACTTCACTTCATGTTGCTCCAGTCCATTCAGCTGTAAACGAGTTTCACCAACAGCTGGGGAGTTAACCTTGTGACAGATCAGCATCCTGTTCAAGGGCATAGTGATGTAACCACAACGAATCCATCTTCATCATCATCATTGTCATCGTCGTCGTTGCCATCATCATTGTTGTCATCATCGTCATTGTCATCATCATCACAATCCTCATGATGAGGATGATGATTGTTGTCATCATCATCACCATCATCATCATCATTATCATCGTCTTCATGAACGTCATCATCAACATCATCATCATCCTCATCATCATCATCATCATTATCGACCTCCTCCTCATCATCATCATTATCGACCTCCTCATCATCATCATTATCATCATCACCATTATCATCATCATTACCCTCCTCCTCCTCCTCCTCATCATCATCATCATTATCATCCATTAACATCCGTTTTCCATGCTTACATGGGTCAGATGGGTTTTTTTTATCAGACCTGGCAAGCATAAGTGCTGCACCAGTTTCCAATTGGGCCTGATTTGGCCTGGCTTCTACAGCTGAATGCCTTTCCTAATGCCAACCACTTAACAGCGTGCTATCTATATACTGTGGAAATTAAGCTTGTGGTAACGATTCCCAGACCAGGCTGTACATTATGTTTTGTTTCACATTGCTCTGGTCCATCCAGCTATAGGTGAGTAACCCTACGAAGGACTGGCACCAAGTTCAGGGGGAGTATTGTGATCTCAGTTACTTATAAGCCTTGGTAAGCAGATAACTGGTCTCATGACACCTCAGGGTTGAGACAGTAATATTATCTAGGGGTTGATGATAACATTAAAGAATTATTTTATTCTTTTGCTTGTGTCGGTCATTTGACTGCAGCCATGCTGGAGCACTGCCTTAAAGCATTTTTTTAGTTGAATAAATTGATCCCAGGATGTATTCTTTCTGAGCCTTGTCTCTATCAATCTCTTTTGCCAAACTGCTAAGTTACAGGAATGTAAACACACCAACATTGCTTGCCAAGCAATGATGGGGGCACAAAGACATACGCACATAAATATATATATATATATATATATATATATATATATGATGGGCTTCTTTCAGTTTCCACTCACAAATCCACTCACAACGCCTTAGTCCAAGGTTATAGTAGAAAGCACTTTCCCAAGGTGCCATGCAGTGGGACTGAACCCAGAACCATATGGTTGGGAGGCATGCCTGATGATGATGATAGCATTAAAAAATGCTTGAATTTTTTGGAAGATGATGATGACGATGATGATAATGATGATGATGTGTGTTACTGTTTCCTTGCCTTGATATTGCACGATGGTAGCAAGTGAGTGTTGCTATCATTCATTTCCAATCTTCCAAGACATGTCTAGCCATGGGGAAATATTACCTTATTTGGAAATCAGGTGAGGATTGGCAACAGGAAAGGCATTCAGCTGTCGAAAATCTGCATCAACAAATTTCATGTGAGCATGGAAAAGTGTATGTTAAAATAATGATAATGTTGATAATAACAATGATGGTGATGATGATGATGATGATGATGGTGATGGTGATGGTGATGGTGATGATGATGACGACGACGACGACGACGACGATGATGTTGATCCAATGTCTCTTCCATTTCTGCTTTCAACCTGTATAATATGTTAATTGAGGGCGATTTGGCTATTATTTTCTGCAGGTTGCGGGTTGATATTCTAGTTACTAGCAGTGATTATAATTCCTGTTAAAGTGATGTACTAAAGAAAACTGAAATTTGATGTTACCTTTTTTTCTTTTTTCCCCTTCCAGGGGACATAATTCAATGAAGTTATAACGAATGAAATAATGTAATAAATAATGGTAGCACCATCTGTTGGGAGAAGAATGATACACAAGCATCAGCTATGTATAACATCTAAATTCAGTTAACAGAAGTCTCTGATAGATGGCTAAGTGAAGGAAATTTTTATATAATTACTTTAACTATCTAAGAATTACAACAGCGACAAATTATAACAACAACAACAGCAACAACATCAATGCCAAACAGCTACATAGGAAACAGAACAATTTGAATAATGTTTGAAAGCTGTTGTCAACGTTGTCATCATCATCATCATCATCATCATCATCACCACCACCACCACCACCACCACCACCATCATCATCATCATCATCATCATCAGTTTATTGTTATTTCCAATATCAACGTTGTCGTTGTCATCATTGTCATTGTTAGAATCGTCGTCGTCGTCGTCGTCGTCGTCGTCATCATCATCATCAACATCATTGTCATGAGATCTCTTAGGTTTGTATATATATATATGCATTTAGGGCTCATCAGCAGTTGTCTGAGGTGTACATAAAATGCATAAGTAATTTAAGGCTCATCACTAGATGCTCTTTGTGTATATATATGTATGTTTCCCAAAAAATATATATATGTATATATATATATGTATATATATATAAGTATATAAGTATATATATATATATATATATAT
>NC_068992.1:59884456-59886603 GCF_001194135.2 Octopus bimaculoides
ATATAGCGTCTTATGAAGCTAAATTTATAAGTTCTAAAATTGCAGAAGAATTCGCTGCTGGGCAGTTTAGTTTAATGGTAAAACATTTGATGCGTAATCACAGAGTTGTGAGTTCAAGTCACATGGCTGGCCAGTAGCGTATTTTTCTGCAATAAATGGATAATTTATCCTGATCACGCTACTTATAGCATTATCACGCGTTTGAGAAATAAATTTATTTCTGTTCATATATATGTATGTATGTATGTATGTATATATATATATATATATATATATGCATATATATATATATATATATACAAAGTTTCAGTAATTTAAGGGTCACCAGATGTCTTTAGTACATGCTCAATGCCATCAGGTTTGTTTATTCTATTTTATTTTTATAGTTTAGTCAGATGAAGAAAGGAAGGTCCAGAGCACCTTTCAGGGTCTCAGAGTCTAAGTGGAGAAAATGGGAAAGGTCTTGTTAATTGAAGAATAATCTGAATGCCTGCTGTAAATTAGACTCCCTTAGTGACACTCAAGGGCCTTGTCCTGATGTTAGGGCCCATCACCTGATGTCTGCAACATCTGGTGTGTGTCTGGTGGGGGTCCATAATTTACTGAAGCAATGCACACATACCAAAAACATCTGGTTGATAGTCCCTTAATTACTGAAATATTGCATACTTGTATAAGACATCTAATGGACCCAAACTTACTAGAGTGCTGTGCACATACCAAAGATATTTGCTTGGTACTCTTAAGTAACTGAAATAGGGCATAGATCTATAAGGCATCTGATGAACTCTAACTTACTGAAGTGCTGTATACATTCCAAAGATGTTTGGCTGAGGGCTTCTTAGTCACTGGAATATTGCATACAAGCATAAGATACTTTTTGGACCCTATCTTACTGAGCTGGCAAAATGTTTAGCATGTCAGACAAAATGCTAGGCAGCATTTCTTCTGGTTCTTTATTTTCTGGGTAAATATCTCACAGAGGTCAACTTTATTTTTAATTCCTTTGGGGTAGATAAAATAAAGTACCACTCAAGTACTGGAGTCAATGTAATTGCTTTGCCCCATTTTCCTCAAAGTTGCTGACCTTCAAACCCGCAAGGCACCAGTGTCCAATTCAAGAGAATGTTGTGATCTTGGTCACCTATACAAGAGGGCCTTGAAAAGTTACTGGCTTCAAGGATATCGCGAGAAGCCTGGTTGGAGGCCCAACCTTCCAAGTTCTCTGACAGGGTTTAGAAAAACTGAAGGACTGCTGCAATAAGTGCGTGAATCCAAGAGGGGAATATGTCGAATACGATAATAATTAACTGATTCTCCTGTGTTTTCTTTTCCCCGATGCCAGAAACTTTTCAGCACGCCCTCGTTTATGCCAAACAAAATGGATTACTGGCTTTGTGAGTCCTAATGTTCAAAGACATTTGGCTGTGATCCTTATGTCACTGAAACATTGCATACAAGCATAAAGCATCTAATGGGTCCTACCTTACTGAAGTATTGTACATATACCAAAGACACTGGTCGAAGGCCCCTTAGTTACCAAAACATTGCATACATACAAAAGACACCTAATAAACCCCAATCTACTCTTTTCTACTCTAGGCACAAGGCACAAAATTTTGGGGGAGGGGGCCAGTCAATTAGATTGACCCCAGTACGCAACTGGTACTTAATTTATCGACCCTGAAAGGATGAAAGCAAAGTCGACCTCGGCGGAATTTGAACACAGAACATAAAGACAGAAGAAATACCGCTAAGCACTTCACCTGGAATGCTAATAAACCCTAACATATTGAAGCATTGAATATACACCAAAGACATTTCCAACCAGAAGGAGACAAATTAGATTTACTCTCTTATAATAAGTACAATCCATTAGTGTTTGTACACCCAGTTTCAAACAAAATCTATGGGTTGAATCTAGGCTATTATTAAAGATACTTGCCCAAGAATACACAATGTAGGAATGAACCCAGAATACTGCTGTTGTGAAGCACACTTCTAAACTGCATCCCCATCAAAGTTTACTTCATTTTTCTCTTTCACTAAACACTTTTATATAATACCAAACTATAATACATTGTTTCATATTTTAAGTAGAGAAAGTTTTCACACTCTAATTTAAGTGCAATAATTTTGCTTGTTGC
>NC_068992.1:59886693-59892156 GCF_001194135.2 Octopus bimaculoides
TTATAGAGGAAGAAATTACCATTCTTCCTTTATAAATCGCAACATAATATTTTTTTTTTAATGAAAGTGGTAACAAATGTAGTTTTCTGAAAATGGCCCCATCTACTTTGTCAATCTGACTCTCTCTCTCTCTCTCGTTCTCTCTCACACTCTCTGTCACCCTGTTTTCTTCTGTCTGTCTGTCTCTATATACATCTACCTACCTACTTACCTCTCTATCGCTCTATCTATCTATTTATGTGTCAGTCTGCCTGTCTATCTGTCTGTCTATCTATCTATCTATCTATCTATCTATCTATCTATCTATCTATCTATCTATCTATTTATTTATCTATCTTATACAAACAGTAAGGTATGAAATTCTAGAGCAAATGTCTATAATTTGATTCTAAAGCGGTCACATGACCTCTTATTTATTTATTTATTTTAAAATTTTCCTCTAAGATTCTACAAAAGTGCAGTCTCAGGAGATATAATCCATTTGTTTGTTGTGATATTTAATTTTTATTTCATATTTCAAAAAAAAAGATGAAAAATAATAATATATAAATAAAATAAGTAAAACCCACAACTTGCCATGAATTTCGCCAGCATTACAACCATTATTTTCGTAAACTGCACTAACATTACCCCATTCCTCCCAACAACACTATTATACAATACCATCCTAGCAAAAAGCATGTCTTTTTAACTTTAGTTCAATCATAAAATAAATATTGCCAAGTTGAGTTCTTGTTAAATGCAGCATTTTGCTATTATCAGATTAAATAAAATATTTGCCATAATCTTTAGTAGTTTTAGAAATGGTGGAATTTTCTTTCAGGTCAGCAAAGAATTAAAGAAAGAGCATCTCTGTTATTGCTGTTTGACAGACTTCAGAATTCTCTTTCTCACCTTAAATGGTTGTTATTTCGGTGTTTTTAAGATTGCCTGGTAAAGACAGGCAAGATGTTTATTGTATTGCCTAATACAGGTTTATAGTCTATGGTGTATGAACTATTTCTTTTTCTACTTTTGGAGGTCAGTTTTAGAAACATTGAGTTAGACAATAAGTAAACAGCACTCTGTCGGTGATGACGATGAGGGTTCCAGTTCCAGTTGATCCATTCAACTCAACAGCCGGCTTGAGAAATTAATGCACAAGTGTCCTCTTAATGCAGTTCTCAGGCAGATTCAGCATGATACAGAGTGTGACAAGGCTGACCCTTTGAAATACAGGAACCACTCGTTTTTTCAGCTGAGTGGACTGGAACAGTGAATTAAAGTGTCTGTGTATCAATCTGTCTGTCTGTCTATCTATCTATCTATCTATCTATCTATCTATCTATCTATCTATCTATCAGCCTGTCTGTCTATCTATCTATCTATCTATCTATCTATCTATCTA
The DNA here is from genome assembly GCF_001194135.2 of Octopus bimaculoides. Taxonomy (NCBI): domain Eukaryota; kingdom Metazoa; phylum Mollusca; class Cephalopoda; order Octopoda; family Octopodidae; genus Octopus; species Octopus bimaculoides. The sequence continues at coordinate 59,888,081 of NC_068992.1, forward strand.
TCTATCTATCTATCTATCAGCCTGTCTGTCTGTCTTTCTGTCTATCTATCTATTTATCTATCTAACTATCTGTCTTCCCCAAAATTGCTGGCCTTGTGCCAAAAATTTGAAACCAATAAGAGTAACCATTTTTTAAAAGTATGTGAAACTACCTTAAACAAAATGTGCTTTTTATTGAATTCAAAACAATAAAGTGTGATTTGGGAGAGATTTGGCTGCTAGTTCTAGCAACTTCTTGCTGTTTAGTCCCAGGTTAACCCCAGTCAAGCAGATCTATGATCAAAGTTAATTCCAGTCGTGACCATCTTGTCTTTTCCATGAAGATTACCCAGGACCAGATTAAACAAAATATTATATCTAAGATGGTGGAGTATGACTTGAATGAGATTCCGCTGTTGTCTCTACCATTAAGTAGAGACTCTCTTGTTGGCAAAGATAATCCAAAAGTAGACAGTTGCTCTCAGTAAACATGCATTGGTCCACACAAACTGATTGGTTAAGACTAAGCTTCATTTTGTTTTATTATTTAGTAGACACATAGTAATATACTTTGACCAATCCTGGAGAAATGGTATAGCTAGATCAGAGGTTCTCAACCAGGGTCCACGTGCCCCCTGAAGGTTCATATAAGGCTTTTGGAGATCCTCACAAGGAAACAGTAAATTGGGGATCCACTATAGTATTTTAAGGGCCCCTGAAAAAAATTTTGCTTCAGATGTATCTGTTAGTATGCATTGCAAGAAACAGTTAGGTTTCTATGTTGTTATTATTATTATTATTATTATTATTATTATTGTTATTACTATTATTAATATTATTATTGTTGTTGTTGTTGTTGTTGTTGTTGTTGTTGTTATTATTGTTATTATTCAGGTCACTATCAACCCCAAGATTCCGAGTTCGATTCCAGGCAGTGACCTGAATAATAATAATAATAAGTTAAGTTTCTTTCTTGAACATTTTACATAGTTCAACCTACGTAAGTTGATGTGTGTAAAACAAAATAGGAATTTTGAAGACATTTCTATAAAATCAGTTTTTTAAGCATCAAATAGACATGGGGGTCAGCTAGAATAGAATAATAATCAAGGAAGTCCAAAGATGAAAAATGATTGAGAACCCTTGATCTAGAAGAATTGGTAAATAGAGAAGTGATAGCTCATATGATTTGGTCAATGTTGGAAGAATGGTCAGATCCAAATAATTTGATCAGTATAGCAGAAAATGGTAAGTTCAGAAGATTTGGTTGACACTGGAGAAATGGTAGTGGCAGTGGTGGTAGTGGGGGGGGGTCCAGATGATTTGATTAACAGTGGAGAAATGGTAGATACAAATGATTATATTAACACTGGGTAAATGACAAGCTCTGGTGATTTGTTCAACATTCAGATAACCGGTGAGTCCAGATGATTTGATCAAAATAAGAGAAATGATAAGTCCAGGCTATTTGATCCACTGTAGAGAAGGGATAAATCCAGGTGATTTGATTAACAGAGAAGTGGTAGGTCCAGATGATTTTATCAACCTTGAATAAATGTTAAGTCCAGATGATTTGACCAACACTGGAGAAATAGTGGAGCCAGCCAGTTGTAATGTCTCACCTACAGTTGTTTTCTTCATGCTTCAGCAGATAAAAGTGGTCTGACCCTTAATTTAGATCTAAGTTGAAGGAAGACCCCTAGAGGGAAATCAACAGACATTATTGCTTGGAATGTGACATTAATAAATGTAAAGAATTTTATCTCTGACAAGGCAATAAAGGAGCTTTTAATGTGGTTCCTTGTCCTACCACAATTGTGTATGGATCTCCTCTTTAATGTCTTAAAGCAGAAAGAATACATTGGGCAATGTAGTCTGAGATGGACTATGTCTGAAAAGATGCTCATGGAAAGAGTGCTTTTGATTATAGGTTTTGTTAATTAGGATTGACACGGAGAATAAACATCAACACCAGCAAGCACAACAACAACTCAGTCTTTGATCATGAAACAAACAAGTTAACAAATACTGAATTCAAATCCAGAAATGAAAGCCACTACTGAAAATATTTAGTTAAGTCAAGCATTTTGTCCCTTGTTAACTTTACTATAGTGTACGGGTAAAAATTATTCTGGCTGGACACAAGGAAATTGATAAATAGAGTTGGTAAAGTGCAAAATCAGTGTATTACATGCATAAAATATGGAGAAAGAGAAAGAATAGTAAGTCAACATTTTGTAAAAGAATGAAGAAAACGTTGTAACCATTCCAAACTGAAGTGCAAAATAGCAAATTGTAACTTCAATTGTCCATGATGCAAAATGAATCATTTGTACTACAGTAAGTGTGCTAAAATGAAAAGAATAAATCCACAATAATGAGTCGATGTTTATCTGACATCACCTAGTAGAATCAATAAAGTGTCCCCTCGGACAAATCGGCGTAAACTTAATAAACGATGTGGGAGAGATAAATATCACATAATAATAGAATTGTGTCTTTTGATTCAATGACACTTAATAAACAATGTCTTGTGTTGAGACAACTGGAGTTGTCTCTGTCATCAAGACAAAAGGAGGTAATAGGGAAGGAGCAAAAGTAGAAGGCTAAAAAATGGAGGAAAAGTGGGATGTTGTGATGTTTGAAACAACGATGGCTTTCCACTTCCTTTCTCCAGGCCACACCCACTAAGACCTTACTGTTTTGAGGATTATACAACACTATGGGTACCTTTGTTTCCCGTCTTCAAAGTGAACAAGAAATGATCTTCCTCTCTAGCACACTTACACCTGCAGGCTTTAGCAGTTGACTTGTTTTCTTCTAAACCACGCATACATCTTCTCCACCAGACATTTCACTCTTCACCTACATTCTCTCCCATACACTCACACCTACATTCCTAATCAAATACACAATTCACTTAATTTATATCCGCCTACATAACACACTTCACACATAATTCATTTCATTTACTTCAAACCTCACCCTTTCCCACAATCAATAGCATTTTGCACTCACACAAAAACACACATATATACACACCGCTCACTAACATATTGCCTAACTCATCAAACACTTACAGCTCTACCTTGTCCTCCCCTACAGATGTACTTCACACGTACTTCCTATCACAAATCTACCCTTTATCATACTTACTTTTCAGGCTTACTTCCTTTACTTTTCTATCTCTGCTAACACTAAGTTCTTCACCTCCCTATATTCTCCCATGCCACTCCAGCATGGTTTACCGCTCAATAATCAAACACCATCTTTACCCCTTCCATTGTTTTTCTACTTTTTCTTCTCCTCTCTTGATAAAGGACCATTGTCTGAAATGTCAGTTTATCTTATTTTTCCCTTCCTTCACAATATCTAATACATTGACTCTGTCCATCATCATTTTTTTTTTTACTTTGGCTGTTGTCTATCATAAACCTGTATACTATTGCTGCATGTATGCTGATGTCTGTTAAGTAGACCCATTGACATTAAAACATGTATAGTCACACTCCAGGCTCTGGCAACAAATGCGCTGATCCCACTCGTTCTCTGCCATTTTTACCACTACTACTACGATGACGACTACGACCACCACCACTGCCACTACCAACATCAATATTACTACAACTACCACGACCACCACCATGACTACCAGCATTAACACCACTACCATCACCACCACAACCACCAACACTAATACCACGACTACTGCCGCCACAACCTCCAACACCAAACACTGCTACCATATGATCACCAATGCTACCACCACTACAACCATGATCACCAGCAACAACGACAACACCTCTACCACCACTACAACCACCACCACGACCATCAATACTAATATCAGTACCACCACCACCATTACCTCTACTACTACTACTACCACTACAGTCACCTACACCAACACTACCACTACCACAACCACCAACGCTAATACCAGTACTACTACCATCCCAACCACCACCGCCACCACCACAATTACTAACACAAACATCACCACTACCACCGCCACCACCACAATTACTAACACAAACATCACCACTACCACCGCCACCACCATCACCACCATCACCACAACTACTAACACTAACATT
>NC_068992.1:59892599-59893545 GCF_001194135.2 Octopus bimaculoides
CCACCACCACCACCACCATCACCACAACTACTAACACTAACATCACCACTACCACCGCCACCACCACCACCACCACCACTGCCGTCGCCGCCGCCATCATCACCACCCCCACCACCACCTGCACGACATCACAACACTTTGGTGTTTATTGTAAACATAGGTAATTAATCACGCATATGTTTGTTAGTGTGTGTAAACCTACATCAAAACCCACATGTAAACATAGGTGTCAGTGTGCTCGAACATAAATACATGTTATTCATATCCGTACATGTTAGTGATCTATTGTAAACATATCAATTATTGATCATTGCTGATAGGTTTGCAGGTCACTTTCTAATCAAATGTTGTGCTTGTCTGACACAGTTTTTCTGCTGCTTTTTTGTTCCAGGCCAGATAAGTGTAACGTTTCACTAATATTTAAGTGGGAAGAAAGTGCCAGAATATTAGAAAGTAATATAAAAAAAAAAAACTTTTTAATTTGTCATCATCATCATCATCACCATCATCATCATCATCACCATTGTCATCGTCATCATCATCATCATCATCATCACCATCATCATCATCATCACCATCGTCATCGTCACCATTGTCGTTGTTGTTGTTGTTGTTGTCATCATCCTCATCTCATATCATCATCACTGTCATATCATCGTCGTTATTGTTGTCGTTATCGATGTCCTTGTCATCACTGGCATCATCGTCATCGTCAGCACCAATACCAACACCACACAACCACTCTCGTTCTTTCTTTCCCTCTTTCATTCTCACTCTCTCTCATTCACACTTATTCTCTCCCTTGCTCACACACACACACACACACACACGCACTCTCTCTCTCTCTCTCTGACAGGGGTAACTCTGTATCTCCTCTACAGCAAGTCACCTGTTTCTGTGCCTGTGTCGTATTTTGCCCCCCCCCCATCACCTGGCACAAAGCCAC
>NC_068992.1:59893555-59895932 GCF_001194135.2 Octopus bimaculoides
GCCTGTGTCGTATTTTGCCCCCCCCCCATCACCTGGCACAAAGCCACCCCCTTCAATACTACACTCTTCTCAAAGGATCTTTGTTTTGCAAGTTACTTGGTGACCTCACTAGTGCCGATGCCACATAAAGAGGCACCCAGCTCACTCTGTAAAGTGGTTGGCAATAAATAGGAAGGCAACTCCTGTCAAACTATCCAAAACATGCTAGCATGAAAATGATGATGATGATGGTGGCAATGATAATGATGATGATGATGATGATGATGATGGCGATGTTGATGGCGATGTTGATGATGATGGGGATGATGATGATGACGATTATAATAACATCATAATTTAGTAATTGTTGGGTGAGAATGATTTATTGGGTGTTGTTTTTGTTTTGCGGGGGGGGGGGGGGTTATTTATTGCAAAAAAAAAAAAAGATTGTTTGAAAGTTGAACCAATTTGATATTGAGAGCAAAAGACTTAAATTAGATGTTTACACATCAATCTCACACATTAATGTCACTCATTTTAATAGGTTTTATAATCACTGATTAGAAGAAAAAGAGGAAAGAAGCAGAGAAACTATACGTTGTCTCTTTACAAACTTTGTAGCCTTTCAATAATGCTTTTTGAAAGAAATTTTCCTTCTGGCAAAGTACAAGCCACTCTGGTAGTTATTAATGGATTGCTGTGTGTTTTTCTTTTGCTAATTTAAAATTTGTGAAATAAAAACATCATCATTTCATCGTTGTTGTTGTCGTTGTCATCGTTGTCGTCATAGCCGTCATCGTCGTTATCGTCATCATCATCATCATCATCATCATTTGACATCTGTTTTCCATGCTGGCATGGGTTAGATGGTTTGACAAGATCCGATTTGATGCAAGGCACATTGTGCTCTAGTGTCAGCTTTGGCATGGCTGAGTGCCATTCCAAATGCAAAATCATTGCATCAACCTGCAGTGAATACTTTGCATCAAACGGTGAGCCACTGCTCAGTGATGGTTCAATTCCTTCTCCATTGAGTGGGTGAGAAAATTACAGAATAATTATTATTGAAAAAAAAGTTGAGGATGAAAGTGATGTAGTCCTCTGATACAGGATCCCTCTAGGGATAATTGAGGAACTGCACTGTCCAAGATCTCCCTGAACACCAAAGGACAAGTGCCCTCTCCAATTCCCTTTCTCCAACTCACAGGTCTACTCTCAGAGAGGTACCATCCACTCTTGCCATTTTTACAACTTCCATCCACCTTTCAAAAAACTCACTCGAGGACAGCACTTTCCTCTCTAGCCTCAGTTTCCATTTCAAGTGAAACTTGAAGAGGTCAATGAGACCTCTACCAAAGAGGAATGTATCTGTCATTTCAGCCTTGTCTACCAGACAACCTCTTTCACCACAGTCACCAGGCAAAGGAAAATTCCTGTCTAATTAAAGTAGGGTAGCATGGCAATCATAATTCTAGACTTGACCAATAGAGTTTATCTTGAACTGGTAGTGTCCCCTTCCCGCAGTACCACTGCCAGGCCAAAGACATCTGGAAATTATCCATGATAGTTCCTGGAACAGAATGGCCAGTTAATTTTGGTTGATGCCCAGAGTCTTCCTGAGAACGTTGTCACACTCGCCTGCCACTATGTGTGTCTTGTCACCAACCCTGATCTGTTTGCATCTAAAGTAATATTTTTCTATGACCAGACATGTTTTGACAGAAGATTGGAAATGAAGGACTTCACCAGCTTAATGGTGTCACTCACAACTATCATGCTATGTCAGCCCACAGTAAACAGGACACAAGACAAAATCCTCCCAGACAAATTTAAAACAAAAATATCAATTAATAAATATTTTTAATTTCAGAAAATATTTTTGTTGTAAAGAAAGAACGATATCCCAGTGGGTATTGACTGCTGGGGGATCTTATCCGGGGAGTGGGATTTTTGTGTACGGGGGATTTTGTCCTCAGGGGATTTTGTCCTAGTACCCAGTGCACATACAACAGACAAATATATATTCATTCCAAAAATTTTCCATCTGAGATTCTTATGTGAACAAATGCACACACTTTGGTGTATGAATCAACAGTTCACCCAACACACCAACTCAATCACACATTTACAAACATTGGCAACACTCTTAGCTCAGAAACTCTTGTCGTTTTGTTAGTGACTGGCTTGAACTCTCTCATGAAGAACTTAAATAAAGCTCAAAGAGTAACCACACATACATGCATATGTAACTACTACTCTGTTGCTTATGATGACAAGGATGCCAGTGGATTGAATCAACAGAACAGCCTGCTCATGAAATTACATGCAAGTGGCTGAGCACTCCACAGACATGCACACCTTTAATGTAGTTTTCTGGGAGATTCAGCATGACACAGAA
>NC_068992.1:59896804-59903444 GCF_001194135.2 Octopus bimaculoides
ATATATATATATATATATATATACACACACACACACACACGCATACACGATTGGCTTCTTTCAGTTTCCATCTACCAAATCCACTCACAAGGCTTTGGTCAACCCCAAGCTACAGTAGAAGACACTTACTCAAAATGTTATGCAGTGGGACTGAACCTGGAACCATGTGGTTGCAAAGCAAGCTTCTTACCACACAGATAATATCTAAATGCCTTTTCTACAACTAACATATTCTCAAATATCTGAAAGTTATTGTGTTGCTATGTAATTATGTGAAAGTAAACATATTTTCATTGCATATACAATGTTTTAAACTTATTTAAACTTTCAAAACAAACCCCACTCCTCTTGCTCAGCATATGCATATCATATGTTAAATATAGCTGGGCCATGTGCTTAATTTCCAAACGACGTTCTAAAAACAGTAAAATTTCATAACATAAAAATTTTAAAAAATAATAATTTATAATTTAATAATTTACTTTTTAAATTTTATTTTGGGAATTATTGATAAAGCTGTTAGTCTTCCTAGCTTTATTAGTGGAATGCTCAAGCAAATGAAACAACAACAAAAAAAAATCAAGCAAACAAGCTGTATGAAAACAGAAGCACTTAAAATTTTAGTGGTTAGATATATTAGGTAGAGACATTGATCGTAGTCACACACAGCTATTTATTTATAAGCAACACAACTGCTTATTACCGACTGTGCTATTTTAGTATAATTTTTCCCTTATTTTCCCGAAATAAATTTAATATCTGGGGAATTAGCTCAGATGGTTGAGCACTTGCTAGGCGAGCGTAAAGACATTAGTTTCAATATCTACATTGTCTTTTTAAGTTTTATTTTTCCATTGTATGGTGTAATGTTCAGCATTCTGGACTCCAGCAGTCTGAGTTCAAATCTTAGAGGAAAAAGATACAATATCTTTTTTTATAGTCACTGCTGTGGCTGTGTGGTTGCGAAGCTTGTTTTCCAGCCATGTGGTCTTTGGTACAGTTCCACTGTGCAGCACATTGGGCAAGTACCGTCTACTGGAAGATCCTGGCGGGCTAATGTCATGTGAGTGAATTTGATACACAGAAATTGTGTGAAAGCCCATGATATATATATATATATATATATATATAACAGACAGAGTTGGAACTCTTTTAAATAATATATTCCTCTATACACGATCATACAAAACCCTTTTTTATATTTTTTTATTTTTATTCATATATATATATATATATATATATATGTGTGTGTGTTTCTGTGTCTGTGTTTGTCCCCTTACCATCACTTGATAACCGATGTTGGTGTGTTTATATCCCTGTAACTTAGCAGTTCAGTAAAAGAGACTGAAAGAACAAGTACTAGGCTTACAAAGAATAAGTCCTGGGGTTGATTTGTTTGACTAAAGGCAGTGCTTCAGCTTGGCCGCAGTCAAATGGCTGAAACTAATAAAAGAATAAAAGAATATATATGAATGTATGTGTATATACGTGCGTGCGTGTGTGTGTGTGTGTGTGTGTGTCACTACTTGACAACTGGTGCTGGTTTGTTTATGTCCCTCTAACTTAGTAATTCATCAAACTTAAAAAGGTACCATACTTAAAAAAAAAACAAAACAAACATAACAAAGATAACTTCTTGACTTAATATGTTTGATTAAAACCTTTCAAGGCAGTACTCCAGCATGGCCACATTCTAACAACTGGAACAAGTAAAAGATAAAAGATCTATTAAATAACAAATTAATTCTCTCCTTCATTATCCTGAGGAAATGATGACAGCCACCACCACCACCATATATATACGTATATATATGTATGTGTGTATTTGTTATTTGTGTCTGCATTTGTCCCCATCACCATCGCTTAGCAGTTTGGCAAAAAGAGACTGATAGAATAAGTACTAGGCTTACAAAGAGTAAATCCTGAGGTCGATTTGCTCGACTAAAGGTGGTGCCCCAGCATGGTCGCAGTCAGTTGACTGACACAAGCAAAACAATAAAAAAATAAGATAAGAACTATTATTGGTTTCAAATTTTTGCACAAGGCCAGCAATTTCCAGGAAGGGGTTAAGTCAATCACATCGACCCCAGCGCTTAACTTGTACATATTTTATTGCTTCCAGAAGGACAAAAGGCAAAGTTGACGTTGGCAGAGTTTGAACTCGCAACACATAGATATGAAAGGCTGCTCAGCACTTTACCTGATGTGCTAACAATTCTCTCCAGCTTCATACAAGAACTAATACTCCTACTACCATATAAGGATCTGAGCTGGCAGAATCATTAGCCATGCTGGGCATAATGTTTTGTGGCATTTTTTCTGTCCTTATGTCCTGAGTTCAAATTCCATCAAGGTCGACTCTGCCTTTCATCTTTACAGAGTCAAAATAAATACCATTTGAACACTGGGGTTGATCTCATCGACTTAGCTCCCTTCTGCGAAATTGCTGGCTTTGCGCCAAAATTTGAAACCAATATTACAGCTATCATAACTTAATTGCAACCATCTCTATGGCCATGAATAGCATTTAGTTAAAGAATTCATTCTGAACTTATCCATCAAAGAATTAAAATGGTTTCAGAGAACAATGGTAGGATTTGTGAAATAGAAGTGGAACTATTTCACCTTTGTAATTATGTAATAACTGGCGCTTTAGAGTTTGGATTTAATCTAAGCAGGTTGTGAAAGAAGACGTGATAGATCTGACTGAGGTTTCTATAGATTAATTAAGCAATTTTAAACACAGAAGTTTCTTTCTGCTATCAAAAGACAGAACAGACAGTTGAGGATATAAAAAAAATAAAAAGAAAAAAAGAAAAAAAAAGAAACAAAAGCAAAACAAGGAAATAAAGAAACATGCAGAATCTGTAACAGTGTAAAAGTGAGTAAACAATGAAAACATTATTATGGCATCTACAGAATGGTTATTATCAAATGTATTGCATACTACTTTGAAAAGAATGCAACACAAGACAATAACAACAACAACACCAACAGCAACAGCAACTGCAAACTGACTGTAATCATGTCTATTGTTTCTCCTAGCACTGACAAATTGAGAAGAAGCATATTTTTAAAATGTATTCACTTCACCAAAAAGATACAGCAATGATTTGATTTTAAACGAAAACAAATATTGCAGAAATGTCAAATCTGTAGTAACACCATTAATTTTGTTTACTATATAGATAAATAAATAAATAAGTATGAACAAGTATAAAATTTTTGAATCTTTGTGACAAGTTCCTTGCGAAGGAAGAATGTGGTAGTAAAAACATCACAAAGATTAAAGAATTTTCTTATGAATTTCTTCGATTTATTTATATTTTCCTGAACATTTATCTGAAAGCATGTGGCCTAGTGGTTAGAGTGTTGCACCAATGATTGTAAGATTATGGTTTCAAATCCTAGACCAAGCATTGCATTGTGTTCCTGGACATAAACACTCCATTTCATCATTGCTCCAATTCACCCAATCCACATCAGTGGCAGGCTGTAAAGGGGAGAGTAAGTCGTCCCTTCTGTCTGTAGACTGGGGTGGCACTTTAGGTACATGCTAGCAACCCCTTAGACTCCTGTGCCAGGGATATAGCAAAGATGTTGGCAGCAGGACATTGGATAAGCAACAAAGTAAGGAGTCTTTGACCAATGGCTTGAAGGTTGCTGTGACCTAAAGTTTAGTTGATCAAATTAACCCCAGTACTAATTAAAAAAAAAAAAATCCTGGTCCTTAGTTTCCCAGTCTCTTTTGCCAAACTGCTAAGTCATGAGGGACATGAACAAACTGATACCTGTTGTCAAGCAGTGGTGGGGGAAAACACATACTCTAAGACACACACACACACACACACACATACATACATTCATACATACCTACATACACACACACACACACACATTCATACATACCTACACACACACATAAATAATATATAATAATGGAGAAACTGCTAATCAATTAGATATGTAATAATTACTAAAAGAAAGCAATTATTAAAGGGTTGACCAAAAGGAAATTTTTTTTATAAATTCATGTTCCAAGAAATTATTATTTCTGAAGGCTATTGAATACTTGAATTACAAGTTTTTCACAAATTTAAATATTCATTGCATTCACTGCGGAGAAGATTTACTAAACAATATTAATTTATTGCAAGTGAAATTTCCTGTTTTCATTAGCAACAGTCTTTCACTCACTCTCATCGTTATTTTCATTAATGATAATTTGATATATATTCTTTTCAATGTTTTCATGTCAAGTTTTAATTTGCTATTTGCAAAACCCACTGTTTATTCTCTATATGTAATGCAAAACAATTATTTATTGAATGAATGTAAGACAAAATAGTTGTATAACTTTGAGGCTTATGATGATATCAGTTTCCAGAATTTGTTAAACGAATATTTTTGATAAAATGAAAATTTCTTAATATACCAATATACCAGTAATTTTTTTAAACAAAGTGATTTTGTTAGTATGGCTGTTTGGAATGCTATAAGCCTCACAATAATAAATGTGTGATTGTTACTATTTCTAGCATGCTAAACCTTGATGTTTGTTTAAATTCTAGATATTTTATTACTACAATGAATTACTGAACGAAATATATAGTAAGCAAGTGAGATTTTTTATAAATTGAAGTTTTCAGGAAAATTTACTTTCAGAAATTCCTTTTATTATTGAATATTTCAAGTTCCCAAATTTAAATATTCGATACAAGCTTTTATTTATATTATTTTTTCATTTCATGTTTATTTCATTCATTGTTTGCAGTGTTCTCTTTCTCTCTCTCTCTCCCTCTCTCTCTCTCACACACACACACACACACACACACACACACACTTCAGCTTTGACTAGCAGAAAACTGCCCTTTGGTTGGTCTTTCTGCTAGTATATGTACATACACACATACACACACGTTTATATATGTGTATGTATATACGAAATCCATCCACAAGGCTTTAGTTGACCCAGGGATATAGTAGAAGACACTTGCCCAAGGTGGCATGCACTGGAACTGAACATAGAACCATGTGGTTGGCAAGCAAACTTATTACCACACAACTACACCTGTGCCTTCCAAGTATTAACACCAAATTGCTGTTATGTTCTATATCCAGACAAAAGATTGATGCACCAAAATTCCTCAGATGGAAGTTTCTATATAAACAATTTTAATAACCAATTCCTTTTCAAAACAAACAATAAAGAACACAAGGAACAAACAAAATCAAAGCAACCGATAATAAATAACTGTAGTGATGAAAACATTAATTATGATGATAAAGTTTGCCTGTAATTAGCACCATAAGGCCCCAGGTCATTCTTACCTAATTAACATATAAATGTTTCATCAACGGATAAAAATTCCCTAATTGTGTCAAGAGATCATTTCTTTCAAACTAATTGGAATGACAATCAATTCTTAAGGAAAATTCTGGAAGATTACACTGGAACTTTTGTCACTGTAAATGCTTGAGTGCATTCTAAGTTCAAGTCCTACCATGGTCAATTTTGACTTCCATCCTTTTTGGGTTTGATAACTTGCATACCAATGAAGCACAGAGGCTGAAGTAATTGATTTTCCTCTCCTCTTAAAATTGTCAGTCTTGTGCCAAAATTACAATAAGAATTATTACCAACAAATAATTATGAGAGTTGCCATGTAACTCCTCAACAAAAAGAAAGCTGTTTTTCCTTAGTCCCTTCCCTCATCTTCCTGCAAGCCATTTCTCTTGTGGGGTTTGTTGTTTTTCAAGTTCCATGGCAAGATTACTAGTGCTGGTGGCACTAAAAAATTGAAAGCATCCTTGTAAATGGTGTGGAGTGTTTGGTATTAGGAAGGGATTCTGGCCACAGAAGCCATGCCAAAGTGGAAAATGGGGCACCATACAGTCTTCAAGCCTGTTGGATCCTGTCAAACCATCCTGTCTAACCCCTTCCATGATGACGATGATGATGATGATGATGATGATAATGATGATGATGATAATGATGGTGATGATGATGACAAAGAAAATCATGATGATGTCAATGATGATGATTATGATGTGTCGATGATGATGATGATGATGACAATGACGATGATAATTATGATATGTCAATGATGATGATGATAACGACAATGACGATGATGATTATGATATGTCGATGATGATGATGATGATGATGATGACAATGACGATGATGATTATGATGTCAATGATGATGATGATAATGATGAGGACGATGATGGCGAGGATGATAAAGAAGACGATGATGATGACAATGATGACGAAAACAACGATGATGTTGATGGTAATGAAGACAATCATGATGATGTTGATAATGACGATGATGATGATGATGATGATGATGATGATAATAATATGACGACAATGACAACAACAACAACAACAACAATGACGACGACACGCAACAGTTGAAAACTCATCATAAGAAGCAGATTCCATATTTCGAAGGTTAATTGTATGGAATATCGAAAGTGCCGTTTCAACTGGTTGCTTTGGCCGTTGAGCACCACGGTCATCTGAAGTGACCTTCTGCTTTACTTCCCATCAGACAACCATCCATTAGCTCACTAGTTGTAGTTCTGCTTGTTGTAATGGTGGCATTGAGACCAGCTGTATTCATTTCAAT
>NC_068992.1:59904155-59910518 GCF_001194135.2 Octopus bimaculoides
ATATATATATATATATATTAATGTATGCATAAAATCAAAGTGGGTGAGTACAAGTGATATATTACAGAGTTGTTGTTGTTGTTGGACGTGGTGGTCGTGGTAATGGTGGTGGTGGTGGTGGTAGTGGTGGTGGTTGTGGTGGTGGTGGTGGTGTGGCTGTTGTTGTTGTTATTGTGCTTGTTTAGCACCAAGCTGGCTCTGAGCTTTGATCAAACACACCCATGATCAAAGGACTCCTGGCTATAACAATCCTGTCTTTGTCAGACATAATGTATCTGGGACTACATTATTCAATGTGGCCATTTTCTTTTCTTTTTCTTTTCTTTTCCTAAGACTCCGGAGTGAGAGTCAAACAGTGTATCAGAAAAGTTGTTAAAGTATGAGTTTCAATACATAGCAGTGCTTGTTCCCAACCTCTAGATTGTGAGTTCAAATTTCACAACCACAGTTGAATTTTTCTTTCATTCTATGCATTTGTGCATGTGTTTGTGCGTGCATGCATGTGTCTATGTGACGCTGTGTGTGTACGTATCTGTGCATATATATGTGTGTGTGTGTGTGTGTGTGTATGTATATATATTTTATGTACACCAGCTCACACAGGTAAATATACAACACAAACACGCACTCAAACACATCTATATATATATATATATATATATATATATATATACAAGTCAAGGGGATTCAGAAAAAATATTTGAGATCTAGGAGATTCAGAAAAAAATCAAGGAGATTCAGTATATAGATGTTCACATATACACATACACATGTGTGCTCAGTGTGAACTTTTGCAGGTATATGTAGATCTATGTAGAGATATATATTGCATATATATATACACACACGCACACACACACACACACACAAACACACACAAACATACATATATCAACCCAAGCTAGCATGGAAAGCGGACATTAAACGACGATGATGATGATGATGATGATGATGATGATGATGATGATGATGATGATATTCTTTTATACATACTTTTCTTTGTTTCAGTAATTTGACTGCAGCCATGCTGGAGCACTACCTTTAGTCGAACAAATGGATCCTAGGACTCATTCTTTGTATGCCTTGTACTTATTCTATCAGTCTCTTTACCCGAACCGCTAAGTAACAGGGATGTAAACACACCATCAGTTGTCATGTGATGGGGGGGGGGAGAAACATAGACACACAAACATATACATATATATATATGTATATATATATATATATATATATATATATATATATATATATATATATATATATATATATATATATATATATATGACAAGCTTGTTTTAGTTTCTGTCTACCAAATCCATTCACAATGTGGGTGTAACACACAAATCTGGATTATGAATAGTGTCATTAGACTGTAGGTCATGTGGTTCTGTGTTGTTATGCTTCATTAAACTGAAATTTATCAATTAAAACCACACAGAGCATTGATGATTAAAATGATGAGGTGTACATTTGTATCTAATTGATTAATGTACACTCAATTATGGAATAGATATTAACTGCACATTAGCTGGCTTGTAAGAAAAATTCTCCTTATAGTGAATGTATGATAATTTATGTGAGCTTGACAAAGCTTTGCACACTGCAGCAAATGTATTTTTTGTTGTTTACAAATAATGGCAAATACACAACACATATGAACGATGGACATGCTTTCAGTAGCTGCTGAAGTATAACATGCAGAAACACATGCTGTACACTCATTTGACATCGTTCTTGGACTTATATAGACACACACTTTATTTTAATTAGTGCTGCATTGTGTGCCTTTTATGTATGTGAATATGTATGTATGTATGTATGTATGCATTTATGTGCAAATATATATACATATATACATATATATCTATGTGTGTGTATATACATATAAATGTATATATATATAAACACACGCACATATATGTGTGTATGTTTATGTGTATGTATACACACATATGTATATCTATCTATCTATCTATCTAGCCATCTATCTCTCTCTCACTCACTCATTCACTCACTCACTCTCTCTCTCTCTCTTGATATATAAATATATATATATATACACTTACATTTATATATGTATAAATAATAATAATCGGAAGATGAAATAAAATTCAAATCAATCAGAAAATAACGTTAATAATAATAATGACGATGATGATGATGATGATGACGTCAAATTTTGGCACAAGGCCAGCCGTTTCAGGGGAATAAGAAAGTCAATTACATTAAAACCATTGTTCAAGTGGTACTTATTTTATCGACTCCAAAAGGAGGAAAGGCAAAGTTGACCTTGACAAAGACAGGTATGCTATTCAATGTCTTATAGAACATACACACAGTTCACCAAAATGCCATAATAATTACACAACATTTGTAGGAACATTATACAATCTGGCACCTCACCTCGTCAGTGCTGATGAGGTAAAAAGCAAGATTGCATAATGTTACAACTGTTATGTAATTATAACAGTATTTTGCCGAAAGCGAAGTATGTCCTATAAAGCATTGAATATCATGTATGTTTTCTATGTATATTCTGCATAATAGTGGATCTAAACATCGATGCCTGCATTGTACTCCACTGTATATGGGAATAAAATGGAGAAACCACGACTTAACCTAATCTTTGGTTATATGACACACTTCACAGTGCATTTCTTTGATATATATACATATATTATATATATATATAATTATTACATTTAGATATAACTGAGGTAATTATGTGTACACATGACTCTTTAGTGCACACACACACACATACACACTCACACACATGCCTGTAATTATGTTTGAGTTTATATAAAAAATGGGTAAAAATACTCAATGTTTAGTGTAAATCTCAAATTACTCTATTGCTTTCCAGAGCAACTAGAACTCTCTAATGTGTATATGTGCATGAGTGTGTGTGTGTGTGTGTGTGTGTGTGTGTGTGTGTGTGTGTGTGTGTGTGTGTGTGTGTATGTATATAAATATAAATATTATAAATATATATATAGATACATACATGCATCTATATATATATATGTGCGAGCATGTGTGTGTATAAATGTAAGTATATATATATATATATATATATATATATATACACATATATATATATATATGTACACATGCATACATACATACACCCATATATATATATATATGCATGTATATGTGTGTGTAGATATATACACATATACATACATATATATATGCGTGTATATATCTACACACACGTATGTATGTATGTATGTATGTATGTACATATATGCATGTATAGCAGATAAGAGATGATTAGTGATTATAAATCCAATCTTGTTCTTCAGTGAGCATTCTTCTGAATACTGGCTACGAAAGTGTCTGTGTGTAGACAGCTTACCTTAAAAGAAACAATCCATACAAACTCAGATTCCAGGGCTGATAAATTAATTACAGAATATAGTATAAACTGCAGAGTTTATGATATTGTGTTAGATTCTTTAGTTATGTGTGTTTCAACACCACATGGAATATTTTTATCATGAACATAAATATGAATACTGCGAAATTGTAATATTACAACAAAGTATATGTAAACTATATGCATCTTATCAGGCAAAGGTTTAAAAGTATTACTTTTGAATGATGTAGTGATGAAACACATGTAAATAAGGAATTGAAGATAATACCATAAATTCCACTCTTCAAACACACATATATATATATATATATATATATATATATATATATATATATATATATATATACATATGTGCATACATGTGCACATATATGTGTGTAAGTGTATTCATATGTATGTATATAGATGTATACACACACACACATACACACACATGCATAAATATATATACCTGTATATATGTGTGTGTGTACATATATGTATATGTGTATATATGTCTACATGTATGTATATATTTATATATGCTCAGCTATATTAAAAACAATTGTACATTAATCTGATGAGTAACTCTATATAAAGATATTATTGACAATGACTTTGAAGATTGGGCCAGCCAAGCCATCACCGTACTGCAATGTATTGAAGTTAATCTTGGCTTTATATAAATCAATTTTTGAAATTAAATTTTATTCCCATTTTTATACATGAGTATATACACAGCTTTTATAATGTCCAGCTTTCACATATACATAGGCCTAAAATAATATATTATAAAATACCCATGTTTGAAACAGAATTGAAGAAATATTTATAAACACATTGAACAAACTCTGCCTCCATAAAACACAAAGGTTAAAATTTTTACATTTTAATGAAATTGCTTATAGAACAAAGAACCCCTAGAGAGAAATATATCGACCAACAACCTACTCACATCCTCTTTTTGAACTCAAAGCACAATATATGCAACTTTCTATGCTAAAAACACCATGACAGGCAAGACTAATAACCCTTACCTCCCAAATACAAACAGGAAATGCCCCAAATAACAACAAATAAAGAAACTGACTAACCAAAACATACCACTTACTTCCATTCTTTTGTGAACCCTTAAAAAATTCCATAACAAAAATGTTGACACACGCAATTGCTAAGTTTTTAAGTACTGGACTAAACTTTGAACCTTTGACATTTATATTTTCAAAGGAAAGGAATAAAATAAGCAAAACCCCAAATAATTAAGACTACTGACACTTCCTAGACCAACCTAATTTGTTTTTGTGAATCACTGAAAAACAATCCTATGACTTGAAGGAGACATGCCTAAACATACCTGCTTACAAAGTCCCATAATGACTAACAACTTTTATACAATAACACAATTGAAATTTAATCAATAAAAATTTCTCCATGACACCATTCCATCACAAGCCACCCTACAACCTAATTTACTACTCCATTCAAACCCAAGGAAGATTTTAACTCAACAAAGACTATGTAGAACCAAGATTAACTTCAATGCATCACAGTCTGATGATGGCTTATCTGACTGAAACTTTGAAGTGTCACTGTCAATAATATTCTTGTTTAAGAATAATAAATGTGTATATATATATATATATAAAGCTGTTGTATATATTTCATATATATATATATACACACACACACACACATTTCTCTGTGTGTATATAAATATATACATATGTATGTATGCATAGTGTGCATGTACACATGCACACATATACAGTATATACACATACACACCAATACACACAGGCTACATATATGTACAGACATCACAGAGAGAAGCATCAGCCCACAATTAACCATGAGTCAAGCTGAGATACGTTACACTTGTATATAACATGATATAGGTTCTCTCTCTCTCTATAAGTATATTGTATAAAACACATATTGTATAATACTTCCTGTATATCAATGTTCTTTCTTAATTATATAACATAACAAGATACATTATAACAAAGATATCTTATTCTGTATATAGCAAAAGAAAAGAAAATGAAAAAAAACAAAAACAAAATAAAACTAAGAAAATAAATGAAAAATGAATAAAATCGCAATTGTTGTTTATTACTGGTTCAGAAGTGACATGTAGAAGAGATACAGTAATTTGTACTCACCATAACCCCTGTTGCAATTGCTATAGTCCGTCCACAATATGTGTTTGGCACAATATCACCATATCCAATAGATAGGAATGTTATAGATATCATCCATAACGAATTAAGGATATTGGCATGTTTTGTATCGTGGTAACTGAAAGAAGAGACAAATGAAGAATGGTAATTATTTTGGTAGATGTCAGCATATATGGAATCGGTCAAGGAACTCGTTATATTATTTTCAGAAAAGATAAAAAAACAGAAAACAAAACAAAGACAAAATTGAGTTGGCATTGCTCTATGGATAAGACGCTCTCTTTTCCAATCATGTGGTTTTGGGTTTAGTCCCACTGAGTGGCACCTTGCACAAGTGTCTTCTACTATAGCCCTAGGCCAACCAATGCTCTGCAAATAAATTTGGTGAACACAATACACAAACTGTGCATAGAAATCCATTGCACATCCGTCTGTCCGTCCGTCTGTCTATCCATCCATCCATCCATCTCTATATATATGCTCTTCAACTAGTATCAGCTCTGAAGCTGCAGTAATGTTGGGGCACCACTGCCAAAATACATACTGGTTTCAAATTTTAGCACAAAGCCAGCAATGTCGGAGAGGGGACAAGTTGATTATACTGAACCCATTGCTCAACTGGTACTTACTTTATCGATCCTAAAAGGATGAAAGGCAAAGTTGACCATGGTGCTATTTGAACTCAGAACATAAATACCACTAAACATTTTGCCTGGCATGCTAATGATTCTACCAGCATACAGCATATATACATATTCATATATATATACATATATATATGTATGTATATATGTATATATATATGAATATATATATATA
>NC_068992.1:59912228-59914236 GCF_001194135.2 Octopus bimaculoides
ATATTATTTTGTTTAAAAGAGTTCCAACACTGTCTGTTTTTTATGTTTTATTTATATTCCTGCAGAACCAATGTCGGGTATAGAATATGGAATATACAATATATAATATAATATACAATATATAATATAAAATAAAATAAAATAAAAATGGATGGCACCATGAAAGAAAGTATTGAATGTAGATGAAATATTGAGTGTTCAATATAAAGGATCAAATATATAAATATATAAATATAAATATATAAAGGCGACTCGAGTTTCAGGGCTATTTCCCTTCGTCATGGCCGGTATGACAGACTTTAACAGACATATATATATACATGTCTTGTCTTTAGCTTATATCCTTTACTTGTTTCAATCATTAGTCTGTGGCCACAAATTGACCTCAGTGTTTATTTTTTTTTTAAAGTCTGGTACTTATTGTATCAATCTCTTTTATCTGATTGCTAAGTTATGGGGAAGTTTACAAACTGACTCTAGTTGTTAAGTGGTTGTTGAGGACAAACACAGACACAGACACTTGGCCACACACACATACACGAGACAGGCTTCTTTCATTTTGCATCACCAGACTTTGGTCAGTCCAGGCCTATAGTAGAATGCCCAAGTTGTCACACAATAGGACTGAATTTGGAAGCATATAGGTAGGAAGCAAATTTCTTACCAAACATCCATGTATGCACAATAATTTAAAGATATATATACATATATATATACATATATATATATGTATATATATCTGCCATTCTTTTGCTGACCCTTAATTATAATTATGCTTATAATTATAAAATTTTTGTGTATATATATATATATATATATATACATATATATTACTAAACTTGCGTGCATGGTTCATGCTTTTGATTGCCACTAATATTACTAGTTACTAGTAATCTCTATCTCTCTCTATCTCTCTCTATCTCTCTCTCTCTCTCTCTCTCTCTCTATATATATATATATATATATATATATATATATATAGGTGCAGATGTGGCCACATATTAAGAAGTTTTCTTCCTCAGATTTCCTTAGACCCTCGCTGAAAATACAGTTTCCAAAATATGTAACTTTATCAACGTACTCAAGTTTGTCTTGTCTGAGATTAACAAGCTGTGCTTTGATTCCACCAATTGACATGGCTTTGGTCTTTTCAGCACTAATCCGCAGATCTGCTTCTGCTCCCAAATTGCATAGTCTGTCATGGCCCGCAGCGTGTCTCTGATGGAGCTTAGTAATGCCTAGTTTTCTGTGAAATCCAAATCCTAGCACTACCTACTATTCCTAATCCTTCCTCTCCTGATCATCCTTCCACTGGAACTCTCCTCCCTGTGCATGTCTTCCCTGCAGTTACTGGTCCCCTTCTCTGCAATAGCTTAAGGAAACATTGATAGAATCAGGTTCGCAGGTGTGGAAGTGAAGGAAAAAAAAAAAGGGATCCTTCTTCAAAATCCAATCCTAGACCTCATTGTGATGGGAAGGTTAAACGACTGAATGTCAGAGTTATGCCATTGGCGATTTTGAGTCTCTGCAATACCACCATCACACAACTAACACTATCATCAACACCACTATTACCACCATCACCTCAGTATCACACATCACACTGCTTCTGTCGCCATTATATCCACCAATACTATTTTATCCTCCTCCCATACTTATCTCATCAACACTGTCACTAAACAGCAATGCCACCATAGGTTACGTGGAAACGATGTGTTTTCAAGGGAGATAATCAAAGAACGTAACATTGTAATAATTCATGTAAAGTAAATATAACAAATGAAAAATTCTTCAAGAATCCATAAAAATTCCTGGATCACTACCAAAATTTCATCATCTGTTCCTTGTGTCATTACCAAATTTTTCTGCAAGTTTCATCAAATACCGTTCACAACTTTTTGAGTTATTTTGCACACAGACGGACAGACGGACAAACCAACGCCGATGAAAACATAACCTCCTTCCTTGGCGGAGGTAATAAGGAAAGGAAAAGAAAAGAGAAAGAAGT
>NC_068992.1:59916464-59917132 GCF_001194135.2 Octopus bimaculoides
TATATATACATACATAAATATATGCATACACACATTCATACATGTATGAACGAGGGGCTTTGTACAGTTTCCATAAGTATAATCACTCAAACGCTATTAATTGATCCAGGCTTATGGCAGAAGATGCATGAACGAAGTCTCACACAGTTGGACTGAACCCAAAACCATGGGGTGTGCAACAAACTTCCTAACCACATGGCCATGACTGTGCTTTTGATCATGTTTGCTTTATCAAAGAATATTTCAACTGAGAAAGGCCAAAAATAACTTTGAAATAAACGGTCCATCATCAAGTCTGCCAAAGCTTATATTGAAGATGCCAAAAATTGTGAACTTTTCTTGGCAGAAAAATGTCCTATTCTCATGCAAGAGTATAAATTACTTGAGAAAAAAGCCAGAATTATTGTTGAAGTGTAGACATAAAACAAATATCGTCGCAAGAATATCAAAGAGTTGCAGCCGGATGGTCAGGCAATAATTTTAAGAAGCAATCAGAAAGAATTAAGTAAACATCATGAGAAAAAGTCTGATAAAATTACTTTGACATCCATTCAGTAACAATTCCTAGCTACATATTTGTGTGTGTATGCATGCATGCATGCATGTGTGTATGTGTGTATGCGTGTATATATATACATACATGTAAATATCTATATTTTTTATATACA
>NC_068992.1:59917463-59926085 GCF_001194135.2 Octopus bimaculoides
TGCATGCATGTTTATACACATACACATGTATATATACATGTGTATGTGTACATACGTATATGCACATACATAGAAACATACATGCATATATTTATACATACACACACATGTATATATATGTGTGTGTGTGTATGTGTATGCATATGTCTACATATATATTTACAAATATGTATATATGTTTATATTCATGTACATGTCTGTATATATGTGTGTGTATATATATAAGAACATATGTGCATATACAGATACAGACACATACACACACACACACGTGCATGCACTCACACACACACTCACACACCCACACATTTTTGTCTGAATCTATTGACAGGAGAAAAGAAAGTAGTCCCTACATGTAGAATAGTTTACATATGTTAATTTGTTCAGATAGATAGACGGATAGATAGATAGATAGATAGATAGATAGATAGATATAGGTGCAGGCATGTCTTGACCAGCATCTTGGAGAAGAGAGGGCTAGTGTGCGGATACCCAGTGCTAAAATCTACACCAAATCCCATTTCATGTCATACAATAGTACAAGAGAACACAGTGGATAACACTTCGAGAGGACAGTTACCAGAAGCCAATAAAAAAATAACATGGACGTGTGGTCAAGAAGCTCATTGTGCAACCATTTGGCTTTGAGTTCAGTCCCACCATGTGACACTTTGGACAAATTTTTTCTATTTTAGTCCCAGGCTGACCAATGCCCTTTGAGTGAGCTTAGTAGACGGAAAGAGCAGGGAAGTCCGTCATGTCAGATATGTATGCATCCTTGTGTCTTTGTGCTCTCCTCCAGACAGACAGACAGACACACACACACACACACACCAGTTGACAATTGGTGTTGATTTATCTACATCCCCAGAACTTAACAGTTCAGCAAAAGAAACCAATAAAATGAAGTTCTGGACTTGATTTGTTTGACTAAACACTTGAAGTCAGTGCCCCAGCAAGACTGCAGCTCTCTTACTGAAACAAGTAAATGATAAAACATGTGGTGGTCATGTCTGGATAGGCTTGCATGATTATAACCGTGATGATATAAAACAACAAACAGCCACAACAACAAGAAACCCTACTTTGAATTCGCAACTCAAAACCCATTCTCTGGTAACCCTTATTTGTATGTACTCAGCTGTTTCCATTTCTAATTATTTCATAGACAGGGCCATTTATGGTTGTAGTTAATAAATATAACGAACATTGATCAATAATGAGAAAAGAAGAATTGATTTTCCCATCACAAAGTCATTTGCTAATGCCGCAGGGTTTAATACAAATATCCAAACAGACATTTGCTGCCACAGAACTTGGCATATCTCTTATAATGACTTGTTTTCTTTATTATTTTCCCAACAAGCTATCACAAACAGAATTTATTCATTATTTTTATTATTTATTAATTTTTTATTACATTTTGTTCTCCTGTCTTATGTTGTTGTGTGTTTTTTTTTTTTTATCTGCAAGTTAAATAATCTTTCCTTGTTATCCATAGTAACAAGAATTGTGTTAACAAGAAATTCAGTAAAAGGACATAAATGATGCCAAACCATTATTGATGACAGTGCTGCCATTGTCATTGAGGTTATATTACAGAAGTTACTTATCCAACTCTATTTTTCAAATTCTTTATGCACATACATAGGTGCAGGTGTGGCTGAGTAGTAAGAAGCTTGCCTTCCAGCCACATGGTTCTGGGTTCAGTCCTTTTGAGTGGCACCTTGGGCAAGTGTCTTCTACTATAGCTTTGGGCTGACCAAAGCCTTGTGAATGGATTTCGTAGATGGAAACTGAAAGAAGCCCATCACATATATATATATGTATATATTTGTGTTTGTCTTTCTGTCTGTTTGTCCCCCCACCATCGCTTGATAGCTGATGTTGGTGTGTTTATGTCCCCATAACTTAGTGGTTCAGCAAAGTGCTAGGCTTACAAAGAACAAGTCCTGCGGTTGATTTCTTCAACTAAAAACCCTTTAAGGCGATGCTCCAGCATGGCCACAGTCAAATGACTGAAACGAGGGAAAGAATAAAAAAATAAAAGAATATGTGTGCATGTATGCATGTGTGTAGCCCTTTTTTTTTTTATTAAAGGTGCAAGCCCAGGCAGACAGGGCCATCCTTGCAACATTGTAGGGCCCTGAAAAAATCAATGCCCTTGGCTATATGATATTCCTTTATTGACAGCAAGGTACAGCATTCATAGATCACAATTGGGCCCCTAAAGCTGTGAGGCCCCTAGGCAGCTGCCTAGTGTGCCTATACCATAAGATGGTATTGGGCATGTACACAAATGCAAGGTTAAGAAGCTTCCTTTGAGACCACAAGTTTTCAGGTTCAGTTCCACTGTGCAACACCTTGAACAAGTGTCTTTTACTATAACCCCAAAGAATTATAGATCTGGAAACTTTGTGAAAGGAAACTGTGTGGAAGCCCATCATATGTATATGTATTTATATACATTATATAATGAAGCCCTTCATATACATACATGTGTATACGCTATATAATGTATATAAATATGTATATATATTATATAATGTATATAAATAGGTATTCATATTATATAATGTATATACATTATGTGTGTGTTTTTATGTTTGTGTGTCTCCCTCACCATCAATTGACAACTGGTGTAGACTTGTTTATTTCCCTGTAACTGAACTGTTCAGCAAAAGAGAATGATGAAATGAGCATCAGACTTAAATGATAAATACTGGAGTTGATTTGCTCAACTAAACTTTTCAAAGTGGTGCCCCAGCATGGCCACAGTCCAATGACTGAACAAGAACTTTGGTAGGAACCACGGCAATTGGTAAGCAATGATTTAAAAAGTAATACAGTTTATAACATTTGCGCTAAACATTAGGACACCAAAATAGGTGACTTGCACATGGTTTGTATATAAAAGAATCGATCACATTTTGTGAGTGGGTGGTGGAGGCTGTAGCAAAGGTGGTGGTGGGTGTTCTTTTGTTAAAGCAATAAGACATTACATATATAGAAACTCAAACAAATTGCTAAAGAATTTTATATTCCTTGCTTGAACGAATCCTTTAGAAAGAAGAAAAATAAAGCAATATATGTCTATGTTTGTGTGTGTGTGTGTGTGTCGCTGTTCATTTAATCTTTATAATAAAAGCTCTTGAAATCCATGGCTGCTACAATAAAATTTGTATTCACTTGTCGATAGATAGTATCTGCTGTGACCTGTGATGTAAACATACGTTGTGGTTATGGTAGCAGTTATTGATTACTAAGTCAAAATCTCACACATCAGAAAAATTTTACTATTCAAAACATGTGGTCGTGAGTATGAAAGTGTACGCATGCATGTTTGTATGTGTGCATGTGTGGATGGGTGACTGTATGTGTTTGTGTGCATGTGTGTGTTTGTGAATGCGTGTGTTTGTGTACTAATAAAAGAAGAGAAAAAATGGGGACATTTTATCATCTTATAAAAATTTTATCTAAGATACTATCTACTGTTTTATGGTTCCACAATCCTCACCAGAGTTATATCTCATCCGCTAACTGTTAGCACTATTCACTCACTTGACGAATTCTGTACCAATCATTAACAAGTGATAGATATTCCGATAAAATAAAAAACCTGGTTGTTCTGATTCCAAGAATAATTCTCAGTGAAAGAAAAAAAAACACCCCAAAAGAAAAACTAAACCAAAGAATATAAAAAATATAAATAAAAAGTGAATCTAAAAAAATTTACATTTAGTTCATGGATTTTGTGTTAGATGATGCAAGACACATGAGTCATATAAACTATGACATATCTTAGATACACAGATATATCTAATAACATACTGATGTGACTTAATATGTTGACAAGCCAATGAGGAAGCTCTCAAAGTGGTTAGTTGCCCTGTCAGAAATAGCAACTAAATCTTCTTCAAAACATACCACTTTCTTACAGAACAGAATATGTAAGAAAATATCCTGAATGAATGAATATTCCCCTTTTTTTTTTTGCTGAGGGTTTCTGGATGTCCATTGTGACTTGAAGCTCTCTCCGGGATTAATAGGGACAGTGGGCCTCAAGTTCTCATCCATTTTGATTTAATGCCAGAATTAAGCTGACAAGCTCTCAGAGTTGTTATTGTGTGAGGCAAAATGCAGAGCAATTCTTCCTAGGCCTCAAATGGTAGTTAATCTATTGACCCTGAAAGGATGAAAGGCAAAGTCGACCTCGATGGAATTTGAACTCACAACATAAAGATAGATGAAATGCTACTTAGCACTTTGCCTAGTGTGCAATCGATTCTGCCAGCTCACCTCCTTATCTTATGCTCACATGGGAAAGATTTATATAGGGGATTGTCTCCCTTAGCTGTTGCATCTACCCAGACCCTTATACAAGCAGTGAGGTGCTCAGACTTGGAGCTGTTGAGTTGTACACCTCCTGATTTGGCTGCCATCCAAGGTTGCTGGGCTCAAACAGCCCAATTATACCACTGGTATAACTGTGGATAGAGTAGTGACTTCTCTTACAGAATTATGGAGAGAATGAAATCTATATGACATGAGAGGCTGGCTGGTTTCTTGAAACATGGGTTGTGATTTGTTAGATCACAGAACCCCAAGAAACTCAATAGTATTCAGATTACTCTGTCAAATGTAATCCTTATTTATTCACGATATTTTGAAGTAATCATGCATTTTCTCATAGCTTTAAGATTTCAATAATATAATTGATTGTTTACATAGTGACATTGTAGGATAAGTGTGAGAAGACAGACCTGGCTAGTTTGAATATAAAAGATATTTTGGTCGGATGTGACCGGTTCAAATGCTAGAGGGTTAAGACCTCCCCATTTTTTTGTATCATATCCGTAAATTCCATATGTGTCTCAGAAGCCATAAACTCATGCCAGTATGGAAACTGGGTGTAAAATGACTAGGATGATGATGATGATGATGATGATGATGATGATGATGATGATGATGATATGAATGTTAATGATGATGATGATGATGATAATGATGTGTGCTTCACTCTCAACTGGTCTTCAAACACACCTGATACACTGGAATTTCTAAGCTTCATGCACTATTGTAGCATAGCCAGTCACCTTACCTTGAATTCATCTTTCCTTTAGATAGCGTTTACCCTGTTGGGTTTCTAGTAACTGACCCTCACCAGGCAAGTCTTAATTATGTCTTCAGAAACTAAACTGGTAAAGTAACAGGTTGTATTTGACTAAACATTTCCAGTAAAACTGTAGGAATTACTTGACATAAAATGTCATTCTATATATCATCATCATTTTGACATCCACTTTTCCATGCTTGAATGGGTAAGATGGAAATTGGTGAGGCAGATTTTCTAAGGCCAGATGCCTTTCCTGTCACCAAACCTCACTTGTTTCCAAGCAAAGTAAATATTTTCCCATGGACAGACATGGTTTCATAGAATATTAGAAATATGCAACATTGCTTTTATGACAGCCATATATATTTACAACTGACACATGATGTCAAGACAAAGCGATACAGACACGTACATACAGGTACACACACACACATATACATACAGACACACAGATTTAAACACACACATATACATATGATGGGCTTCTTTCAGTTTCCATTTGCCAAATCCATTCTCAAGGCTTTGGTTGACCAGAGACTATAGTAGAGGACTATAGCCCTTCCTGAGATGTCACACTGTGTGACTGAACCTGAAACCATGTGGTTGGGAAGCAAGCTTCTTAACCACCCAGCCACATACCCACAAACACCCACACACCCACAAACACACACACACACACACATGCATACACACACTTGCCCAAGATACGATGTAGTGGGATTGAACTCAAAATGACATGGTTGGGAAGTGAGCTTCTTAAACAAACAGCCAAGCCTACATCATAAGAATCAATATTTTTAATAAAATGTTCATCAGTAATTATAAATTTGTTTAGGAAAAATATATCTTTCAATCGTTTGACAGTTTATAAATTCAAAAATGAAAATAAAAATAAAAATCACTTTGTATGTTTTCCAAATTACCAGCACAGCTGATGGCTGATGAAGCAAATAATTATATTAATTATTAATTTAATTACAAAAAGAAAAAATAAACACAACAAACAAAAAAGAGGGAATTATTTTTATCAAAGATGGGTGATAAATATTATTTTAAGTACATGGGTTGTAGTCTTAGTCCATTATTTTAACCCATGACCCTAATTTATTACACAACTTATGAGTAATGCACGATATCTTGAGTACCTAAACAGGGGTCCAGTCTGCTAAAAATATCTGTAGTGAGGCTCCTACATTCAAGAAGGAGAATGAAAATGTTTTTTACAAAGAAGTACAAAATGAAGAAAATAATATATAAAAAAATAACTATACCAATACATTATATTGTCTTTGAGCTTTTGAAGTTCAATGGTAGTTCATGTATATAATGGTTGGAAAAATAAGGATGCATGAGAATTGAGAGTTGTGTTAGGTTTAACAAAAGGGTTAAAATTTGTGTTAAGCAGGAAGTGTGGTGTCAAAACAGGAAGTGTGTGTAAGGGGAGACAAATGTTTTTAGTTGGAGTTATGAACTCTTCCTGTTGAAAAAGAGTTCATAACTCCAACTAAAAACATTTGTCTCCCCTTACACACACTTCCTGTTTTGACACCACAAGCTATGGGTACATAAGAGGTGCAGTAGAATCAAAGGTAGATTGAGAAAGTCATCTTTGTATGTGGCACATGTGCAGGATCAACACGTAGGAATTAAATTTTCTCAAATGCTCAGATGACTCCCTAAAGTTAGTAGACGGTTCCTGTTACCAAGATGACCAAATTAGCAATACAAGAAGATGTTCTGAAAGTTTATTTGCCAGAGTAAGAATAGGATGGTTAGGATGGTGAAAGTTTAAAGTCTTTTTTGGCAATAGAAGGCCTCTCTTAGATCAAGAGGTAGATTGTATGATGCTTGTGTATGAATGGTTATGCTCTGGGGTAGCGAGACATGGGCCCTGAATGAAGAGGACATGTGAAGTATGGAGAGAAATGAAACTAGTATGCATTGATGGATGTGCAACATCAGTGTGTGTGTATGAAAAAGTGCATGTGTGTTGAGAGAGAAGTTGATCATAAGCGGAATCAAATGTATTGAGATTACAATGGTTTGGACATGTGATGTGTATGAATGAAGACATCTGTACAAAAGAAGAGCCATGTGCTTGAAATGGACGAAACCTGTAGGATAGGGAGACCCAGGAAGATATAGGATGAATTAGTAAGGGCCAATCTCAAGATGTTGAACTTCACAGAGGATACAACAATGCACTGCGATGTCTTTTGGTACGAGGTTCTTGAGAAGACCTGAGAAGAGCTCAGCAAAACTGAGTCCTGGATGTGTTGTGTGCATTGTGCCCTCCACAACATGTTACATCAATTCACACATGCTACCCCAATGATGGAGGCTACATCTCTTCATGCAATATGCTTGTCTCTCTCCCATTGCTCCTTGTCATCTCTCTCACCTGTCATCTTTCCCCTCTTTGTATCATTGCTAACCTGCTGTTTCTCTAAAAACCCTCACCCACTTCTAACTGCATTCCTCTCCTCCTCTTTTGTTCCCCTTTGAAACTCTTGTGAGCCTCCTGCTCATTCACCCTGACCAATCCCCAGTACCATTTCACTTACATGCACCTCCTTGTACCTTGAGGCTATGTCCCAGCATATCAACACCTTCTCTCTCTTTCTTTCTGTCTCTGTTTCTGTCTGTCAATCCCTCTTTCTCTCTCTCTCATCAATAGAGATAGCCATGTATCTCCTCAGAGCATAACACCTGTTTCCGTCTCGCTATCATAGTTTAACCTCTCATCACCTGACATAAACCCACCTCCTCTCAGTACCAACTGTCTCCTCTCTTTTGAGGAGGTACTTCTTTTAAAAGCTCTTTGGTGACCTTGTCAGTGCTGGTGTCATGTAAAAAGCACACAGTACACTCTTTAAAGGGTTTGGCATTAGGAAGGACATCCAGCCAGAGAACCAGTACCGAAGCTGACAATACAGCTAAGCACAGCTATTTGGCTTGCCAGCTCCGGTCAAACCATCCAAAGCAATGCCATCATGGAAAATGGATGTTCAATGACTATGATGATGATGATGATATACATACATACATACATACATACATACATGTACACATGTACATACACACAGATATTTATATATGTATGTATGTGTGTGTGTATGTATGTATGTATGTATGCATGTATGTATGTATGTGTGTTTGTATGTATATGCATATGTATGTATCAATGTGTGTATGTATATATGTATGTATGTATGTATGTATGCATAATTTCCAAACTCATGTTATATATAATCATGAATCATATTCTGCCAACCAAATTTACCAGACAGTTTCATGTGAAAATATTTGGTCATGCTTTATGCATAGGGAAATGTGATTTCGTATGCAACCATCTGGCAAACTTGCCTGGCTAAGCATGGCTCTTGTAAAGTATCATATTAAAATTACATGTATGTATGCATATACAAGTACATATACATACATCTATCTCTCTCTCTCTCTCTCTCTCTCATATATATATATATATATATATATATATATATATA
>NC_068992.1:59926447-59929556 GCF_001194135.2 Octopus bimaculoides
TATATATATATGCGTGTGTGTGTCAGTCCAGGCATGGCTGTGTGGTAGGAGGCTTGATTCCTAACCTCATGCTTCAGGGTTCTGTCCCACTGAATGGCACCTTTGGCAAGCGTCTTCTATATTGCCTCGGGCCGAGCAAAGTCTTGTGAATGAATTTTTTTGAAAAATAGTATTTTATATACATACATTATATACATATATGTGTGCATGTGTATGTATGCATATATACTGTCAGTAGTTCATATATTCATAAAAACAAATCACTCTAAAACACACACACACATTTATAGGTATACGTGTGTGTGAGTTATTGTTTCCTTCTTGGGATAGTCGTAAACGAGTGTCACCTAAATGCAAGTGGTGTCCATTTTCAATATTCTGCAAAAACAGGAAACATACCAAGTCATGGGAAATGCATTACCTTAATTGGAAACAGGTGTGAGGTGGTGACAGGAAAAGCATCCAACCACTGAAATTCTGCTTCAACAACTTTTGACCAACCTATGCAGTACCAACACAGAACAATGGATATGAATGTCTTTTGTAAAAGACCCCCTTCGGTCATGACTGACCATGGGATTGCTCCTAGAAAGTTACCCTTCCAGGCACAAGTCGGGGCAAGGTTGTTTATGGATGACCGGCAGTCACCCATGCATACCAGCCTCTCCTCTCCACACCACTGATTTTATCCAAGGGAAAGGCAAAGGGGCCAATACAGCTTGGGCACCGGTGACATTGCAACTCATTTCTACAGCTGAGTGAACTGGAGCAACATAAAATAAAGTGTCTTGCTCAAGAACACAACACACACTCCAGTCTGAGAATCGAACTCACTAACTCATGATTGTGAGCCTGTTGTTCTAACCACTGAACCAAGTCTTTTGTAGTATTGTAAGTATTAAAAAAAATTTTTGCTAGCTCTGCATGTGTATCCATTTCATTACAACATGGAAGATTTTGAGCAAATCAATGCCATGAATAACTGTTAATCCTTTTAATGCCATTCTGTCTGAGACCTGCTTCTAATTTTACAATATAAAGCTGTCTATTTTAAAATGTTTTATATTTAAATTTCAAACTTCTGTCAATTTCATGTTAAAATATTTTGTTTATTTATTTATCCATTTTTTTTTAAATATCACATTTCACTTACAAGCTGTAGACATGGCTGTGTGATTAAGACGTTTGCTAACAAACCGTTTGCTTTCAGGTTCCGTTCCACTGTGGTACTTATGATGAGTGTCTTTGACTATAGTCCAGGAACAACCTAATCCTTTTGAGTGCATTTAGTAAATGGAAACTGAAAGAAACCCATTATGCATATGTGTATGTATATATATGTATTTATATATATATATGTATATATATATTTGTATATATATATATATATATATATATATATATATATATATATATATATATATATATATATATATATATTGATAGAATGAAAGAGACCTCGATATTATGTAAATAGAGGAATTTATCTGTAAATATAATAATTATTCGGTAGCCATGATAATACTCCGAGTTTCGGATGTCGGGGTGGAAACCCACGCTGCATTTCTTCAGTTATCTGGCCATCGAAAAAATGCTATGCAAATGACTGTTAAACAAAGGGAAGTTACTGTGTAATTGACCGTTATTAAGAGAAAAGAGCTATTAGAATGACCGCTGTAAAAGTGTTCATTACTGCCTCCCCTTACTTAGCGGTCATTTTAATAGCTCTTTTGTCTTAATAACGGTCAATTACACAGTAACTTCCCTTTGTTTAATGGTCATTTTCATAGCAGTTTTTGCGATGGCCCGATAACTGAAGAAATGCCAGCATGGGTTTCCGCCCCGACATCTGAAACTCGAAGTTTTATCATGGCTACCGAATAATTGTCACATATTATATTTACAGATATATCTCTAAAAGTAATTAGGTGGATAAACAAATTAAATATATATAATAGTTTGGGTATAAAATACAAAATATATATATGCATACATGCAAAACAAGAGAAAGCAAAATGTGGAAAATTTCAAACGGATATTTAATTATAAATATACTTTATACATATATTAATGTTAATATTAATATTAATATAAATATTTATATATTTATGATTAATATTAATATCAATATAACTATCTATATATTTATGCTTAAATACCGTAAATCCTCGAGTATAGTTCGCCCTTGAGTATAACATGCAGGGAATTTTTAGGGGGCTGTACCTCTGTAAAACCTAAACCTTGTGTATAATACGCACCCCTTCTCTAACTTGAGTCAAAGAGATCTGTATAACGTCCTTGTTTTGTAAACATATATATGGTAACGTCCTTTATTATTATTCTATATATAACATAGTGCAAACGTGTAGCTTTTTTGTGCACATTTTTGTAGAAAATAAAGTAATAACAGTAATAACGTCAGTGAAAAATAAATATAGCTTAAGGTATTAGCTTCAGGTATTTTCGCGCCCGACATCACAAAATGCGTCTGAATAAACATTGCTGGACAGCAAATAGGACTCAGACATTGCTTAGGAAATATTTTTCATTTTTAACCTCGTATATAGTACACACTAGGGATTTTGACCTTTAAATTTTGGGGAAAAAATTGTGGATTATACTCGAGGATTTACGGTATTCATTGTCTGAAATTTTCCACTCTTTGCTTTTTCTCGTTTTGCATGTATATATATATAAATGTTTTTGTATTTCATACCCAAATTATTATATTTGATATTTCTAATTTGTTTATCTGCATAATTGCCCCTATATCTGGTCAACTGGATTCCCCTTATAGCCATTCCTTGCCTTCTGGAATTGATCCCTTGTAAAGACATCAGAGTCTAAGTTTGAATTATTTGAGCACTACTAGGTGTCTTCTGTACTGAGAATCATGGGATCTCATTTGTGGACTGTATATATATATATATATATATATATATATGTATGTATGCATGAATATATATATCTATATCTATATTTATATATATGGGAGAATATACAAAAAATAACAACAGACGAGGACAGGTGGTGTAAATAACAAAAGTATATATTAGTATGACGCTCGGGAATACGGAAAGTCTTTGACGTTTCGAGCTACGCTCTTTAT
>NC_068992.1:59929669-59932323 GCF_001194135.2 Octopus bimaculoides
TATATATATATATATATATATATATATATAATATATATGTATGTATATATATATATATATACTTTCTTTTACTTTCTTTCACTTGTTTCAGTCATTTGACTGCAGCCATGTTGGAGCATTGCCTTTATTTGAGCAAATTGACCCCAAGACTTATTCTTTGTAAGCCTAGTACTTATTCTATGGGTCTCTTTTACTGAATCGCTATGTTACGGGGATGTAAACACACCAGCATCGGTTGTCAAGCGATGTTGGTGGACAGACACACACACACCTTTTATCTTTTACTTGTTTCAGTCATTAGATTGCAGCCATGCTGGGGCACCACCTTGAAGTACCTTGAGTTGAATGTATCGACCTCAGTAATTTTTTAAGCCTGGTACTTAATCTAACAAACTTGCTGAACTGCTAAGTTACAAGGATGGAAACAAACCAACATCAGTTGTCAAATGGTGATTGAAAGAATGAAAGGCAAAGTCCTCTTCGATGGAATTTGAACTCTGAATGTTGCTAAGTATTTTGTCTGGTGTGTTAATGATTCTGCCAGTTCACTGCCTTAATAATAATAATAATAATAATAATAATAATAATGATGATGATGATGATGATGATATAATAATAATAATAATATTAATAATAATAATAATAAATCACATGGAACAGAAGATGCACAAATATATCAGTTTTCCAATGAATGCATTCTTGAATGAAATTTGCTGAGAGATAGTGTCGTTATCCTAAAAATATATGTATATATATGTGTGTGTGTATGTGTGTATATATATCTATGTATGTGTGTGTGTGTGTATATGTGTTTGTGTGTGGGTGTGTGTGCATGTCTGTGTGTATATGTTTTTTGTGTGTATGTTTGAGTGTATGGGTGTGTGTGTGTCTGTGTGTGCATATGTGTGTCTGTGTGTGCGTGAGTGAGTATGCATGTGTACTGTATACGTGTGTATTGTGTGCATTTTGGCTTTTAGGATAACGACTCTATCTTCCTGCAAATCATTAAAAGGTGACCAACAGGGGTGACATCAAGAAGGAAATTCAACCGTAAAATACCGAAAAGCCCTCATCTAGTTCATGCCAGAATGGCAAAACAAGGATAAAAACAATGACAATAATAATAATGGTGATATTATGTAGTCCCCAGAAAGAGAGAGAGAGAGAGAGAGGTAGGGTGCTGGAGAGAAAGAATGAAAAAGCGAGAGAGAAATAGATAGATAGGTAGGTAGATAGATAGGTAGATAGATAGATAGATAGATAGATAGATAGATAGATAGATAGATGGATAGATTGAGAGTTACACAGATAAATCACTGGCTGGATTGATGATTAGATGAATGGATAGACAGATGACGATATATATATAAGTATATATATATATATATATATATATGTGTATGTTTGTATATATATATATATATATAGAGCGTCATACTAATATATACTTTTGTTATTTACACCACCTGTCCTCGTCTGTTGTTATTTTTTGTATATTCTCCCATATATATATATATATATATATATAGAGAGAGAGAGGTAGAAGGTGAAAGAAGGGGACAGAAAGGCTAGCTGATCTTCAAACCAACTGAAATTGTCTCCTAGAACCTAAATTACAGTCAATCATTTATGCTTGGAAACCAGAGCAAGAGACTGATCCATTAGAAGACATGCAATGTAAAAGAGACCTCGAGGAGGAAGAACCCACGAATTTAGACCAATTTATTTGTCATGCATTTATTTCTTTATCCTGCAACAGACACAAAAAAATCTCAAGGAATAATTATGCTGGTTTCCAAAACAAAAGTCTTAAGCACTTCCATTCCTTTATGTTTTCGAACAAGGCTTGCCAACCAACCAGTCACAGACCAGTACCAGGCCATGGCTCATTTGTCACCAGGCTGCATAGTAAGAATAAATTTTAAATTCTGTTTCTATTTAATTAACTATTGTAGTCGGCAGATTGTTAATGCATTGTATATGTCTTAAAAGGGTATAGACATCCGTCAGTCTTGAATGACCATGAGATTATACCTTGGAAGTTATCCTCCGAGGCACAAGTCCAGGCGAGGTTGTTTATGGAATCGCCCATCCATACCAGCTTCCCCTCTTCAAGCTACTGATGTTATCCAAGGGAAAGGCAAAGGCTGATACATCTTGGCACCAGTGACGTCACAACTTATTTCTACAGCTGGGTGAACTGAAGCAACGTGAAAATAAAGTGTCTTGTTTAAGAACACAACACAGCCCGGTCCATGAATTGAACTCATCACCTCATGATTGTGAACCCGATCTACCCATTGAACTATGCACCTTCACATAAGTCTTATGAATGCAATATAAATGTATTATATAATATTATCTTTTTCTTTACCTTTTACTCGTTTCACTCATTTAACTGTGGCCATTCTGGAGCAATGCCCTGAAGAGTTTAGTAGAACAATTTGAGTGCAGTTCTTACTGTTTTTTTAATGAAGTTCAGTACACTTTTTTCTGCAAAATAGGTGTAGTTTATCCTGTTCAGGCTATATTATTAGCATTATCCTGCGTTTGAGAATTTAAAATTGCTTCTTTAACTTTCTAAGACATCTCAATGGTTCTAAAACAAGCTTCGTTTGTTTGTTTACGTTTGTAGTAATTTGAATTTAATATAT
>NC_068992.1:59932368-59933558 GCF_001194135.2 Octopus bimaculoides
TATATATATATATATATGTACATATATATATATGTATATATATATATATATATGTATATATATATGTATGTATGTATATATGTATATATGTATATATATAGATAGGGTGATAAATTGAATATTAATTCAATTTAAAACCAAGTGGCCTAGCATATAAAAAAGAAATCTGAAACTTCAGAAAAAATTGTACTACATATCGGTTCTTGACCATAATTTGTGCTGAAAGTCTGCTTTAAAACTGAATTGTTCGAGAACCGAATCATTTTTTCCCATAACAATTAATGTAAAAGAGATTAATTCATTTCCAAGCACTATATGAATGCTTATTTACATGCTTACATTATATATTTCAGTATAAAAACGTTTATTCAAACTGTAAATAACACATATATATATATGCCCAAGGTGGTGAGCTGGCAGAAACATTAGCACACTGGGTAGTAGTTCATCTGTCTTTACGTTCTGAGTTCAAATTCTGCTGTGGTTGACTTTGCCTTTCATCCTTTCGAGATCGATAAATTAAGTATCAGCTGTGTACTGAGGTCGACTAGCCCCTTCCCCCAAAATTTCAGGCCTTGTGTCGAGAATAGAAAAGGAAGCAAGCTTCTTCATTAAACAGCCATTCTTGTGCCTGCAGTGTCATTTCTGTCTTGCGGCTTTATTGCTCTTCTTTGTCGTGTTAGTCAAGTGGTTAAAAACTACCGAATGAAACTGTTTCCATTTAAACAGCAGAATAATTTGGTTTTATTCTCTCGTCTATCATCTGTCATTGGCAGTTCTGTAGTAGCTAGTTTACTGGCCATTCATTGTTCAGTTATCTCGAAAATGTGCCAGAGACTAAATAGAAAAAGGCTGTCTCAGAGATATTACTTCCTCTCTTTGCTCGTCGTTCTTAAATAGATAATTAGATTCAGGAATACATTGATGTTGACATAGAAAAACATCAACAACAGCAACAACAACGGTGACAACACCGTATGCTAATGTACTAATATGTTTTCTTAGCTATTGAATAAATGCATATGCATGTGTGTGTTAGTATACACACACACACACATACACACATATATACGAATATGTGCATGTGTGTGTATACACATACATGTATATTTATGTGTGTGTGTGTGTGTGTGTATACATATATATGTAAGTATATATATATATATATATATATATATATATATATATAT
>NC_068992.1:59934007-59936984 GCF_001194135.2 Octopus bimaculoides
GAAGGTTCGTTTCGGCATTTTTTCATTTTCTGCCGACGGAAACTGCGTCTGCGCAGTGTGCTATGGGAAAATTAGAATGTATATTTGGGAAGACATGTGCTTATGGCCTCTTGTCTTGTAAATATACGTTAATTCCTTGACGGCTGGTTACTGAAGACGATTTGCCTAGAAATTACTTTATTTCCTAAAAAATCAGAAACCATGGGATTGCACCTAGAATGTTACCCCCTGTGCCTCAGGGGGTAACATTCTAGGTGCAATCCCATGGTCATTAATATCCAAAGGGGGGGGGTCTTTACCCTTACCCTATCTGGCCCAAATATCCTGCCTGTTTTATAGTTAAACCAGCTAGATCTGGCCTCTTACACTTGCCCTACAATACCATTCTATAGATATTACAATTGGATGTCTAAATCGGGTTACGACTACAAAGGCACTTAAAACAATTAGCAAAAGCATGGTACAGGCTGTTAAGGGATTTATTTGGGGCAGTTGTTCCCCTTTTTATCTCTGCACTTCTGAGCATGTTAACATCTTACAACTAGCATATAAAGAAAAAAAAATGCATTCAAACTTCTGAAGATGAAATAGATTCCTTTTAATTGAAATTTGAGTGGTAGTTACTTGTAAGGAAGTACTGCACATACTTTGAACTTTACAAAGAAAGACAAACCTGGCAGTCAATGCACATTGTGGCACATTAGAAAATTAGAGAGAATATTGCTTGTGAGTGACAGCTAAGCTTTATCTATTCTCATATTCATTTATTTTAATAGTGGATCTTGAAACACATAAAGTTATAAATAATCCTTTCTATTAAAGAGACAATGGCTGAAATATAAAGTTATAAATAATAACATTTACATATTAGGTTAAAAACTCATTTGGATGGGAAAAGTTTAAGGTTGCTAGTAGAACTGGAACCTACATCTCTTGTAAACATGACAGATGTTCTGCCACTGGAACAAAGCAATCCTTCAAATTTTTCTTTACATTTTAGAAACTTTATTCTTACTAGTGAAAATTTTTTGTTATTGATGTCAATGCTTTTTCTATAAACTTTCAAGAGAATTTGAAATAATGCTTTTTTGGAACAGCAGATCTATTCAAAGCACACACATAAAGTTATAAATATTAGCATGTAAATAATATGATTCTGGGTTCACTCCCAGTGCTCAGTAGCTCAGCCTCTTATTTGAGCAAATATTTTCTATCAGAGTTCCATGTTGACCTCAGCCTCAAAATTGAAACTGAGAAGATGGAAACTGTACAGAAGCCTGTTAAGTGGCATGTACCAGTATTTAGGTGGTAGACTTAATATATTGTAAGGAAAAGGTAAGGTTACCTTCTCAACTCATACCGACTCATAAAAGCTGGTTTCATAATTTTTCTGGTTTTATGGACAGGACACCAGTCTGTCACAAGATTACTCATTTTTGCCAGTAGAGTGGACTGGAGCAATGTAAAATGAAGTGTTTTGCTCAAGACCACAATGTGTTGCCTCGTCCAGCAATCACAGCCACAATCGTCACTCCAACATCCAAACCACTAAGCCACGTGCCTCCACTACTCAATATATTACCTGGTTCATCACTGACTCCTTGGTTCTTGGATACCTTTATTGGAGTCCACTCTATTGCAAACCAGGCCTAAGAGGCAGGTCTTCACCAGTCTGCAAGTAACTTTAGTTATGTCGTTATGTCAGTTCCTACAACAGTAACCTCAGAGTCATGCTTTCTCCCTCCTTTACTCTCACTCATTATGGAGGCCATGAATAATGGATGATAGATGCGACCCTTACTCCTTGAAATAAATTACAAAATATAAAAACAAAAGATATAGGGCTGAATCTGATTCTGTCACCAATCAACTTGTGGTTCCACACAAACTTGCTGCATATCCTTCAAAGCATGGTGGTCTTTATATGTTTTTGTAATGTGTCAATTTGTCAACAATATCTGGGTTGTTCCATTGATATTTAATAAAATTTTGTTTCTATAATGGATAGATATTCAATAAATTTCTCTTTGAAACCAAGGATTTAAGGAAAGCGATAACCTATCAAAGGTAATATTTAACATAAGAAGATGCTGAAAATGCTAATAATATTATATTCCAAATACTTGAGTAGCTCCCATAGTGTAGAGATTAAAATGGAGATTAAACACAACATTGGTTCATGCATCTACATCTCATTATTCGCACCACTGATACAATAAGTAATCTAGTTAATGTCATCATCATCATCATCATCATCATCATTTAACATCTGCTTTCCATGCTAGCATGGATTGGACGATTTGACTGAGGACTGGTGAACCAGATGGCTGCACCAGGCTCCAATCTGATTTGGCAGAGTTTCTACAGCTGGATGCCCTTCCTAACACCAACCACTCAGAGAGTGTAGTGGGTGCTTCTACGTGCCACCGGCACGAGGGCCAGTAAGGCGGTACTGGCAACAGCCACGCTCAAATGGTGTATTTTATGTGCCACCCACACAAGAGCCAGTCCAGGGGTACTGGCAACGATCTCGCTCGAAAGTCCTTACACGTGCCACGGGCACAAGTGCCAGAAAGGCGACGCTGGGCACTTGTGTATATATATATATATATATATATCTTTATCATCATCATCATTTAACACCCTGTCTTCCATGCATGCATGGGTAGGATAGTTGACAGGAGCCAGCCAGGTAGAAAACTACCCTAGGCTACTGTGTCTGTTTTGGCAGGGTTTTTACAGCTTGACGTCGTTCCTAACACCAACCACTCTGCAGAATGAGTTCAGTGCAACTAGCACTGGTGGTGGTTAGTCTTATATATATATATATATATATATATATATATATATCATCATCATCATCACAATTTAATGTTCACTTTCCATGCTGGCATGGGTTGAGCTGTTTGACAGGAGCTGGCTAAGCAGAAGACTGCACCATGCTTTGCTGTCTGTTTTTGCATGGTGTTTATGGTTG
>NC_068992.1:59937683-59940183 GCF_001194135.2 Octopus bimaculoides
ATATATATATATATATATATATATATATATATATATATATATATATAGATAGATAGATATACAGAATAAGCATAACATTATTTGTGCAAACTTAGATATCTTTACTTATCCTATATACATCAAAGATAGTCCAGAAGATTGATATATATATCTGCATATGTGTATATACGTGTGTGTGTTTGTGTGCTTGTGTGTGTGTGTGTGTGTGTGTGTGTGTGTGTGTGTATGTTTGTATGTACATGTATATATGCTACCATACTGATTAAATACAATGCTGGTGAACTACTTGTTTGTGTCTTTTTAATTATTCACACTGTGGAATTAACCAAAGCAATTTGCTTCCATAATATTTTAGAATGTGCTAATTTAATTATTTCTGAAGGAGTAGGTCACTGTGCTAAATGGATTAAAGTATTTAGGTTTATCTCTCTTTGATCTGAATTCTCAGCTGTTAGGGGCCAATTTTATATTTTACATTTCATCTCCCAGGGGTCACTGATGAAATTTAAATGCATGTATTATGTATGTATGTATGTATGTATGTATGTATGTACATATTTATGCATGTATGTATTTATGCATGTATGTATTTATGTAGGTATGTATTTATGCATGTATATATTTATGTGTGTATGTATGCATTTTAATATATGTCTGTATTTATGTATGTATGTATATGTATATATACATACATATACTCATATAAGAGACATATATCTATACTTATATGTATATATATATGTGTGTGTGTGTGTATATACATATATATATATGTATATGATTATATATATATATATATATATATATATATATATATATATATATAACTGAACTGCAGCTCTTGGTGGGTATACTGCGCTTCATATATTTTACCCCAGTGTCACTTTGATGGCATGCACTGCTCTCTCACTCAATAATAATAATATTAATAATAACAATAACAATGATAATAATCCTTTCTGGTATAGACACAAGGTTTGAGGTTTGTGGGAAGAGGCTAGTTGATTAATTGGCCCCAGTACTCAACTTGTACTTATTTCACTAACCCTGAAAGGATGAAAGGCAAAGTCGACCTCAGTGGCATTTGAACTCAGAACATCAAGGCATTTCATCCGGTTTGCTGACAACTCTGCCAGCTCACCACCTCAATGTGTATTAATATATATAATAAAATGAATTACTATCCATTTGGCAGATATTAGCACACATCAGCAAATTATTTCTTTATTGATTACAATAATTAAGATTTCATACTCTTGTCAAATACATTGGCTCAGCAGGATAACGTTCACTGATGAGACATACAATAAGGTCGAAATACCACAGTGTCCCAAAGTCCCTTTACACCAATGAAGTGTGTGTGTTATGAATACACATTATCTAACAGAAGGAGGAAGAGTAGTTCTCTGAGGAAAAACGACGGTAATGAGTTATTTACGCTTGATCTGCCAGGATGTATTAAGAAGGAAAAGGCTCACTATTGTTTGGATTCTTGCTGTTCTACATGTACCTCATTAATTATTATATGTTTGGCAGGCATCAGTACACATCAGTAAAAAAGTGGTTTATTGTTTCTTACAAACAAGAGCTTGTGCTCTTGTCAGTATCATTCGTCTAGTGGAGTAACTTTGACTGAGGAGACATACAAAGAGGTCAAAACACCATGATGTCTGAAAGTCCCTTTACACCAGTGAATTGTGTCTGTTATGAACATACAACATCTAAAGGGAGGAGGTGTTCTCTGATGAAGGAAAACAACTGTGATCACATATTCACATTCAGATTTGTCAGAACAGTGATGCTATTAAAATTCTATTGTATTTTAATTTTCCTCTTACCTAGGGGAATTTAACCCACTTGACATCCTTTACCCTATTCCTTTACAAAAATGACATTGTGCATCTACATATTTTCATGAATTGCATTTGAAATAGTAGCCTAATCCCCCTCAAATATTACCATGGCATATTTAAAAACAAAGCAAAGAGAAAGACAAAAGAACACATTGGACAACCTAGTATTAGATACACAATGCCTAAAAAATGACAGGATGG
The DNA here is from genome assembly GCF_001194135.2 of Octopus bimaculoides. Lineage (NCBI taxonomy): Eukaryota > Metazoa > Mollusca > Cephalopoda > Octopoda > Octopodidae > Octopus > Octopus bimaculoides. Next base: position 59,939,738 of record NC_068992.1, read on the forward strand.
TCATAGCTGGAGCATCCTGAGTCAGCTCGAATAAAGTTGACTTAGGGGATAAGCAACTGCTATTAACAACTGATCTCAAGGAATGTTTGACCAGGTTCTTCTAAGAGAGTAACCCAATTATCTACCAAAATGTACCCTAATTTGGTGTCACTCATAAGTCGTTTCCCTTGCTCTAAAAATTTGTAATATGAGTCTTGACATGATGCAGTTATCGCTGTGTGGATAAAAAGCTTGCTTTGCAGTCACGTGATTTTAAGGTCACTTCTGCTACATCACACAACTTGGGCAACTATCTTCTACTATATCGCCCAGGTTGACCAATGCCTTGTGAGAGCATTTGGTAGATGGAAACTGTGTTGTTGCATATATATCGTCATCATCATCATCATCGTTTAATGTCTGCTTTCCATGCTGGCATGGGTTGGACGCTTTGACTGGGGACTGGT
>NC_068992.1:59943006-59944491 GCF_001194135.2 Octopus bimaculoides
TGTGTGTGTGTGTGTGTGTGTGTGTGTGTGTGTGTGTGTGTGTGTGTGTGTGTGTCTTTGTATCTGTGTTTGAACCTTCATCACTTGTTGACAACCAATGTTGGTGTGATTACATCCATATAACTTAGTGGTTCAACAAAAGTTATCGATAGAATAAGTACTAGGATTTAAAAGAATAGGTCTAGGGATCGATTTGTTCGACTCAAAACCCTTCAAGTTGGTGCTCCAGTATGGCCACAGTCAATTGGCTGAAACAAGTAAAAGAAAAAAAAAATATATGTATGTGTGTGTAGGACATATATTTCTAACTATCCATCCATCCATCCATCCATCCATCGATCTATCGATCTATCGATCTATCGATCTATCGATCTATCGATCTATATTTTACATAATCTAAGGTGGCAAGCTGGCAGAACCGTCAGCACGCCGGGCAAAGTGCTTTGCGGTATTCCGTCTGCCGCTACGTTCTGAGTTCAAATTCCGCCGAGGTCGACTTTGCGTTTCATCCTTTCGAGGTCAATAAATTAAGTACCAGTTGTGTACTGGAGTCAATCTTATCGACTGGGCTCCTCTGCCAAAATTTCAGGCCTTGAGCCTAGAGTAAAAAAGTACATTTTGCATAATCTTAATACTCTATTATGATTTAAGAAGAATGTTTGGCCAAGCATAGTTACTGGATGCCTGCATGAACTTTGCTTGACTGAACATGGTTCTTTCTTTACACACACACACACACACACACACACAGACACACATACACACACACACACACACACACACTCACACACACACTCACACCGCAATCAATAAAGGTCGATGTGATGAATGCTATATGTGATAAATTTTTAATTTATTGCAATTTCCATCAGAGTTGACAATAGAAAGCATAAATTTACCAGCCATAAATTAATAATTTCTTCTATGTGGCATTTAGTGCATCACTTTTTTGCTAAATTATCCAGGTCCATGTCATTGGCTCTCTTTGAGTTAATTCCCTTAGCTTCTTTTATTAATTATGTAAATTATTCATGGCTAAAGATATGTGTAACCTTTTTTTTAAAAGTCATAAAATCTAGTTACTGATTTCTAAGCTTGATGAAGTTGTACTGCAATGATGAGGTCTAGCAGACCAAAATGTAATTTTCATAGTGTATTTACCGTGCCCACAAGCAAAGGTCAGACTGTTCTTCTTTAAGCATGTAAATTAACATGAGAAATTTACTCTAAATTATTTGCAATTTTCTTCCCTGGCATGAGTGTATAGTTAAATAGCATGCCTTGAAACTATGCCCTTGCAGACTTCCTTGGAAGCAACATGTTCTTTGTCTATCTCCTTAACTTCTTGCAGATTTTAGGTATAATTATACTAATGTGTCCATCTGTTCTAATTTAATTAAATTCTATGCTTTTGTGCAGCTGAGAATTCGTCTGCATTTTAAATTGATGTAATGATTGTATTGTTCAATTAAATGGAGTTGCATA
>NC_068992.1:59944881-59945450 GCF_001194135.2 Octopus bimaculoides
GAAACCCAGGCCAGCATCTCTTCAGTTATCTGGCCGTCGAAAAAAATGCTATGAAAATGACCGTTAAGCAAAGGGAAATTACTGTGTGATTGACTGTTATTAAGACAAAAGAGCTATTAGAATGACTGCTAAGTAAGGGGAGGGAGTAAAAATGTCCATAGTATTCACGTCCATATATACATTGTTGTTTTACCTTTTCTATCAATATATATATATATATATATATATATATATATGTATATGTATGTGTCTATATGATCAAACAGATTCCAGAGAGTGCTTGTTGATGAATAGATTGTAAAATGAATATTGCAGTCACATATTATGGTAAACCTAAGGCTTATTGCATTGATTTTGTAAAGACACGAGTTAAAAATCACCGTTTCATGTATGGTACAAAGGAAGTAATGAACATATTGTTTTTTTATCATTGGGTGCGAGAGTAAGTTAGAGGAAAGGCAGCTGAAATCACTTGTAAGTATGTTAATTAGGGTGTACATTTACATATACCTATATATATATATATATGTGTGTGTGTGTGTGTGTGTATACATACATACATACATGTA
>NC_068992.1:59945460-59952575 GCF_001194135.2 Octopus bimaculoides
TATATATATATATATATATATATATATATATATATGTATGTATGTATACATATGTAAATATATGCATGTACACACATATACATACATATACATACATGTACACACATATACATACATATACACATGCGTTTTCTATACTGATGTAAGGTGATACATTGAGTTGCCTCCCTCTGCATCAAAAAAACTTAACTATTCAACAGACAGAAAGAAACTCACAACATGAATACCTTATAAGGTGGTGATCTGGTTGACTCCTGAGTACTTTGGGTGAAATGCTTAGTACCATTTCATCCGTTGCTACGTTGTGAGTTCAAATTCTGCTCAGGTCGACTTAGCTTTTCATCAATATGAGATCGATAAAATAAGTACCAGTTGAACACTGGTGGGGGTTGGTGTAATCAATTTACCCCCCTCCCCAAACTTGCTGGCCTTGTGCCAAGATGTGAGACTAATATAAATACTAAACTGTTTTTACTGCATGGTTGCAGTAAAATGGAGTGAAAAATAAAACATGTACTACTGTTGAAGTGGGTGTCATAATTTAACCCTGGGTCAGTTTTGATCCAGAAACAGGTCTATGATCCAGCTGTGAAAATCTCATCCTTTTTGAGAAATATGTTTAACCTTTTAGCACTCATATTACTCTGCCTAAATTATTTTGAATTAATCAGGCTTTACCTTGTAGCTATGAGATTCTGATGAGGTAACTTAATTTAGGAATGATATTGTAGGGTTAGTGTGAGAGGCCGGATTTGGTCAGTTTGAGCATAAAACAGGCAGGCTACTTTGGCTGGATATGGCCAGATTAAAGGCTAAAAAGTCAAAGGAATATATTCTTTTACATGTCTTTTCCTTATTTAAGTCAGTAGAAAAGCAGAATATTTAGCACACTAGACAAACTGCTTAGTAGCATTCCTTCTGGCTCATTATGTTCTGAGCTCAAATGCTGTCGAGGTCGACTTTGCTTTATGTATTTGTGGGGTTTGATAAAATGAAGTACCAGTTGAGCACAGGGGTTGATGTATGTGACTAGCCCCTTCCTCCAAAATATCATGCCTTCTGCCTAGAGTACAAAAAGTTAGTTTAATTAGTACATAGAGCATAATCTGAGGAAGCTTTGGCTGTTATTTCTAGAAAGCCAAACAAGGACATAGCAGTTCCTATATTGCAGTGGCAGCAGTTGTAGTAGTAGCAATAGCAGTAGTAGTTATAGTAGCAGTAGTAGTAGTTATTGTAGCAGTGGTAGTTATTGTCATGCAAGCAGTACTCCTACAAATAATACAGAATGATATTAAAATCTGCAAGAGTTCTCACAGACCTTATCAATGGCATTGATCTATAAAGTCATATTCCATTGAACCAATTCTACACAATTTCACATCTCTCTCTCTCTCTCTCTCTCTCTCTCTCTCTCTCTCCTTTCCTGCTCAATCTTTTCTGTCCATCCTTCTCTCTTCTCTCTCCCACTTTCTACTCTCTCTCTTCACTTCTCATTTCCAACTCCATTGACAATAGACAGAATTGCAAGGCAGAAAATATTGTATAACATCTGTTTTTTTTTTTCTTTCTTTGTATATTTAAATATATTTTTACAATACAATAATGCTGTCCATTATAGAAAAGTAAAAAAATAAAAAAAATAAAAAACTCTTCTAAACAACATGGATGGAGACAAGTGATGCAGATGAAAATAGCAACAACAAACAGAATGCTATTTGAAAGTTTGAAAGTTAAGCGTTTCTATCACATAAGGTAATATATTTGCTGTGAAAGGGTGAATAAAGATTCAAAATTGCTGTTGAATAAGTGAATCCATTGGTGCTGGTGCCACTGTAAAATGCACCCTGTACATTGTGCAATGTGGCTGGGAAATGAGTGGAGATAATGTAGAGCCGAGAGAATGTTTTGGTCTTGCTGATGGTCTGACAATATCTCTGGTGTTGGTGCCATGGTAATATGTGCCCAGAATGTATTGTCATGTGGTTGGTGCTTGTAAGAGCATCCAAATGTAGGAATCAAGACATAAATGAAATGTGCATGTAAGACAAGGTCCTCGAATCAATTGGGTATGTTGGTGGGGAAGGGTGCAGAGTAGGGGACAGGAAAGTGGAAGTAACCCTGAATAGCTGACTCGGAACATGACAACCTGTCCAACCCATGCGAGTATAGAAAACGTTTGTAGAATGACAATGGTGATGATGATGATGACGACGATGATGATGACAATGATGGCAATAACAACGGTGAAAACAATGACTGTAATGATGATGAAGATTGTATCACAACACACTCATTAGTTAATTAGTTAGTTAGTTAATCAGTAAGTCATTAAATTAGGACTGCCTTAAATCATTGGTTTACAGCTTATAGAGAGATAACAATAACAAACTACCAATAAATCACACGCAATGTCTTCGTCGTCGTCGTCATCATCATCATCATCATCATCACCATCATCATCAACATTACAAATGTGAGTGATTAAATCCAAAGCATAATTTAAATGATTTATTACGTTAATCACATTAAAGCATTTTGGTGAGATTTCTTCCCCAAAATCTTGTGCTAAAATCAAAAATATTGCTGGACTGAGAACATTCCATTGCTCTTAACAGCTCTGTCTGTCCTACCGTATGTCTGTCTGACCGTATGTCTGTCTGACCGTATGTCTGTCTGACCGTATGTCTGTCTGACCATATGTATGTCTGTCTGTCTGTCTACAAACATACTCTTTTTTATATTCTTTTATTTGTTTCAGTCATTTGACTGCGGACATGCTGGAGCACTGCCTTCAGTTGAATAAATTGACCCCAGAACTTATTCTTTGTAAGCCTAGTGCTTATTCTATCAGTCTCTTTTGCTGAACCGCTAAGTTATGGGGATGTAAACACACCAGCATCGGTAGTCAAGTGATGGTGGGGGAACAAACACAGACATACAAACACACACACACACATACACATCCATACATACATACACATAATACATACACACATACATACATGCATGCATGCACGCATACATACATACATACATACATATATACATACATATATATATGGTGGAAATGGTAAGGCAGAAATCACTGATACAATAGTGTATAATATATTTGGGAAAATGAATAAAAATGATATTTCTGATAATATTTTCCACTTTAATGGCTCGATGTTTACAAATTGAATCGTTTTGATGTTTCGATGTTTACAAACATATCAATATGATTTGTAAACATCGAACAATTTGGAAACTAAATGTTTATAACATGCAAAATAATTATCACAAAAGTCATTCTTAGGCACAATATAAGACCGTAAAGCAAAAATTTAATCATCACTAATTGTGACAGTGCTGAATATATACATACATATATATATATACATATATATATATATATACATATATATATATATACATGGCAACAAAGGCCTCTCCCTCAGAGTGAAAGGCAGACTGTGTGATGCGAGCAGCTATACATCATGGCAGTGTAACATGGGCTGTGACTACTGGCGACATGTGTAGGCTTGAAAGAAATGAAGCCAGCATGCTTCGCTGGATGTGCAATGTTAGTGTGCATTTATGACAGAGTGTAAGCATCTTCAGAGAAAAGTTGGGCATAAGAGGCATCAGATGTGGTGTGCAAGAGAGATGATTGTGCTGGTATGGTCCTGTGATGTGTATGGACGAGGACAGCTGTGTAAAGAAGTGCTGTTCCCTACCTGTGGAAGGAACCTGTGGTAAAAGTAGACCCAGGGAGACAAGAGGTGGTCAAGCATGATTTTCCAATGTTGGTCCTTACAGAGGCAATGACTAGTGACCGAGACCTTTGGTGATATGCCATGCTTGAGAAGACCCGTCAAGCCGAGTGAGATCATAGTCTTGGCCAATGTTAATGCCACATAACTGGCACCCATGCTGGTGGTATGTAAAAGGCACCTTTTGGACGTTGGCTATCATGGAGGCAATGACAAATGTCCAAGACCTATGGCAGTATGCTGTGCTTGAGAAGAAGACCCATCAATCCAAATGAAATAATAGTTGTGGTAGTTGTTAGCATCAGGCAAGTGGCACCTGTGTCAGTGGCACACAAGAACACCCATTGCACTCTCAGAGCAGTTGGAGTTAGGAAGTGCAAGCAGCAATAGAAACAATGCCAACTTAGACTGGAGGCTGGTGCAGCTCCTCAGATTACCAACCCAGGTCAAAACCATCCAATCCATGCCAGCATGGACAATGGACATTATGTGATGACGATGAGGATGATGATGATATATATACATTTTCTCAAATATATAGACATGTGTGTGTGTGTATACGTAAGTATTCCTGTGCATGTCTATATGTAATCACACACATGCACACAAGTATGCAAGCACACAAATATACACAGTACCCATCATACACACACACATATATACATACCTACATGCATATATATATATATATATATATATACGAACACACATATAGACACTAATATATGTTAGCATGGTAAATGGATGTTAGATGATGATGATGACGATGATGATCACAGTACAAAAACACACATATACAGGAATAAACACACACATGCATATAGAGATATATATATAATTTGTCATATCAATTGTCACACACATACAATCCTATATACACATATATATACATACTCACACAAATGAAGTGTTTATCAAAAACTGATGATTATTTGAGACTGTTGATAAAAAAATAAAAAAAAAATAGAAGTTTCCCAGAACAATTCGAGTAATTATTATTATTACAGGATTTATAAATTAATCTTTCAGAATATCTCAGATAATTACTTTAATCTCAGATTTTCAAATTTGGCTTGACAAAAAAAAACCAAAAAAAAACCAATAATAAAAACGATGATAATGATGATGATGATGATGATGGTGACAGTGATGATGGTGATGGTGATGATGATGATGATGATAATGATGATTTCTTTTATTACACACAAGGGCCAAAGACATGGAAGACAATACGAAAGAGCCAGATACAAATCACAAAATAGATGGGGTTTACATCGATTGAGGAGAGACACTACAACATTAAAGGATTTAACAAAAGGTTGCGTTTAAATAGAAATTAGAAAAACAAATAATTAATAAATTGAGTCCCCAGATGCAGGGTAGTCCACTTAAGGTCATTTAGGGTAAACCTCACACAAAAAGTCCCGGATTACTCTGCGATCTCTAAGGCACAAGAAGTGCCATCTTCCAGTTTGTTTCTTCCTGCTTAGAAAAGCAGACTCAAAATAGATCCATTCAGTCTCACCATTCTTGCCAATCTTATCTACCTTTTGGTAAACACACAAGAAGGCAGCACCTTCTCCTTAACCCTCACTTTCCCCCTTCAAATGATATTTAAATCAGTTTTAATTCTTAGATTAAAAGGCAGGGGTGAATTATGCCTACCAAAATCGACAAACGAGTAAAATATTTTGCGTTTTATGCATAATAATCAGAGTAACTTTTGTAATTTTATTGAATTAGGTGCATATTTTGCCATAAAAGGAAGATGTTACAATCGATCTATTTCATTTAGGGTAGGTACTATCTACCCAAGTGGCATGTCCCTGATCTATATGTAGGAATATACATATATGTATGTGTTTATATATATATATGTATATATATATATATATATATATATATATATGTATATATGTATATATATATATTTATGTATACATATGTATGTATATATATGTATGTATACATATGTATGTATATATATGTATGTATATGTATATATATATGTATGCATATATAAGTATGTATATATGTAGGTATATATATATATATATATATATATATATATATATATATGTATGTGTGTATATGTATATATATGTATGTAGTGAAGGCACATAGCTTAGTGGTTAGGGCATTCGGCTCATGATCGTAAGGTCATGAGTTCAATTCCCGGCGATGCATTGTGTCCTTGAGCAAGACACTTTATTTCACGTTGCTCCAGTCCACTCAGCTGGCAAAAACGAGTAGTACCTGTATTTCAAAGGGCTGGCCTTGTCACACTCTGGGACCCTTGTCATCGTAACCGACGGAGTACTCCTATATGTATGTATATATATGTGTGTGTATATATATATATATATATATATATCTGTAAAAATATGTGACACTTATTCGGTAGCCATGATAAAACTCTGAGTTTTGGATGCCGGAATGGGGGCCCATGCCAATATCTCTTCTGTTATCTGGCCATTGAAAATTCCTGTGAAAAATGAATTTTCAATGGCCAGATAACTGAAGAGATGTTGGTGTGGGCCCCCACCCCGGCATCCGAAACTTGGAGTTTTATCATGGCTACCGAATAAGTGTCACATATTTTTACAGATAAATTCCTCTATTTACATAATATTGAGGTCTCTTTCTTTCTTTTGTTGTCCTTCCTATCAATATATATATATATATATATATAAATTTAGTAAATGGAGTAAAACGCATATGTTAACTGCATACTTTTATTTCCAACATATGTTTCGAAGATTACAAATTATACCTTCCATAGGAATAGGTGATGTTGATAAGAATGTAATCTTCTCTTCAGGGAAATGCATGGGAACCAGTTTAAATGTAAGACATTTTAACCGAATGTATGTATATATATGTCTGTAATTCATCCTTTGATAACAGTTTGTTTCAGCTCCATGCAATCTAAAGTGGCATAGGCTCAGAGAATGAATCCAACTTGTTGAGCACTGATACACACATATATATTTCCTGCCAGGTTTTTTTATAAGAAATCTCTGCACAGATGTTGTTTCTTCTAATAATCTTTATTGTTAGAAAAGTTTTATAGAGACAATGAATATTTTTGGTTGAAACAACACCAAATACTAAAAATTTCCACCACCAATAGCAAAAAAAAGTAGAAAAACCCATAATTAATTCACATAAATTTTCACTTTTTCTAATGTCTTTGTTTTATTGTTTTATTGCTTTATTCTTTTTTATTTTTTTCTTATTTTCGTAGTATTGTTTTGTCTGCTGAAGACATTTGAAAATATCGTGTAAGACGATGTTCTATTGTTCAGTTCAGTAACAAGTCCGCACTTGATGATGGATATAGACAGCGGGGTTGGGGGGGGG
>NC_068992.1:59952626-59952951 GCF_001194135.2 Octopus bimaculoides
ATTGGGAGGTGGATGAGGTGGCAGGGAGGAAGGCGTAGTAGTAGCAGTTTTAATAACGTTCACTCCTCCTTCTCCTCCTCTTCGTCATCATCATCATCATTATCATCACCATTGTCATCATCATCAGTAGTCAGCAGCTTCACCATTCTTCCTCTCGTCTTTGTCCTCCTCCTCCTCTTCATCTTCATCATCATCATCATCATCACCATCATCATTGTCATTGTCATCATCATCATCACCGTCAACACCATCGCCATTATCATTGTCATCATCATCATCATCATTTTAGTTATCATCACCCCCTCCTCTTCCCCCTCCCCCTCCC
>NC_068992.1:59953531-59954150 GCF_001194135.2 Octopus bimaculoides
TATATATATATATATATATATATATATATATATATGTATATATATATATAGGTACGTAGATAGATAGATAAATAGGGAGGGAGAGAGAGAGAGAGAGAGAGAGAGAGTGTGTGAGGATAGATCATCAGGAAGGAGATAAGAGTGACAAGAAGTAGAGAAAGAGATAAAAGGGGATAGACAAACAGACAGACAGACAGATAGATAAATAGACATTGTGAGAGGGAGTGAAAAACAGAGAGAGAAAGAGAAGTGGGGAAGACAGAGAGAACGTGTCTGTTATTCTCTCAGGTTTGTGCTACACTTTTCAAGAGAGAAATTCTCACGTGGAATTCTTTCTTTGAAATATTTGGTAAAGCAAGAACAAATATTTTCTATGTCTTCAATGGAATGGTTTTGTTCTACTTTGGAATAATGTGATGTGTCCTGGGATATATATTGATATGAACACACACACACACACACACACACACATTCAATAGATATATGTGTTTGTATATGATGTAAACATGTGATGTATATATATATATATATATATATATACATATGAATGCATAAATATAAGTTCATATATTTATATATGTGTGTGTGTGTATATATATGTAGGCATGTATGTATATAT
>NC_068992.1:59956506-59958562 GCF_001194135.2 Octopus bimaculoides
TATATATATCCACCTCCTGTACCTCCCCCCTCTCCCCCTCCCTCTCCTTTCCATTCCTACCTCACTCCCTTCCATTCCCCCTCCTCCTAACCATCATCACCATTTAATGTCTATTGTTTTCCATGCTGGCATGGGTAAGATGGTTTAACTGGAACTGGTAGGCCAGAGAGCTGTACCATGCCCCAGAAAGCTTTGGCTTGATTTCTACGACTGGATGGGATGCCCTTCCTGATGCCAACCACTCCACTGCCCTCGTCAATGTTTCACTGATGTGCAGGGCACTTTGAGATGGCTCCTTTTGATAGGTCCAGTGTCTGAGTCTTCACAACACTAACTCTAGTCCCTGTCTTGCAGCACTTGGCAGCAAAACCATTCAGTACACGCTAGAGATGACCCTCAGCTGAGTCATGTAACACCATTTTACTGTTAGTCATTAACCAGAATTCATTACTAAATGTGAGCATGGTCCTGAAAACAGAAGATAGCGAGGTTAGCTTTCATACAAACCTTTCCTCTGTATCAAAAGCAAAAAGCTAAAACCTCTCCAAAAAGCACCCCCCGCCCACCAAAAAAAAAAAAAAAAACGGAAAAACTATAGAAGACTAAGAAAAACAAAAAATGAAACAATACTTTGTTTCTGATTAAATTATTTTTTCAAAAATGCTGCAAATAGCTTCTATGGCAGACAAATATGATCCCTCAATTTCAACATGAATATTCTTTATCAAAGCAAATATAGAAAATTGGTAGTGAATTAATTCCTTCCTTTAATTATATTGTCCTTCTTTTCGAGCAACAGGAACATTTCTCTGCAGAAATTACTGTATTCAATTGCAAACAATAAATTATGGCAACAACAACAGCAGTAACAACAACAGCTACTACTACTACTACTACTATACTAGTACAACTACCACTACTATAATAACAACACCAGCAGCAGATGTTGTAGTAGTAGTAGTAGATTGAAGACAATGTGGGAATTTCGCCAAAATCCACAGTGGACTGGAACTGTATAAACTGCATTTTGGGAGCTGATAGTCTATTTCCTTTTTCATCTCACTTACACGTACCACCCTAAACACACTCATATTTATACTCACACACACATACATGTCATACGTGTGTGTGTGTGTGTGTGTGTGTGTGTGTGTGTGTGTGAGTAAGATGTTTTGTGAGTGCATTTGTCTCTATGTATTTCTTCTGATAGTATGTACACACACACACATGCACACACGTGCACATACACATATGCACACACACACACAAACACAGACAGACAGATAGACACATACACACATACATAAATGTACATGTCTTTGTGTATGCGTATGTTTGCATATATACATACACACATGCACATAAGCCTACACACAAATATGTATATATATGTGTGTGTGTGTATGTGAGTGTGTGTGTATACATGAACACAAATAGATACACACACATACAGACACAGACAAATAGACAGACACCCACACACACACACACACACAAACACACACACACTTATTTAAATATGTGTGAATTTGTGTTTATACATATACACATGCACTCATGCATACACACAGATATATACACATGTGTGTGTGTGTGTATGTGTACATAAACATACATATACATGTATACATAAACATGCATAAACACAAATAGATACACACACACATACACAGACTCAGACAGACACATAACAGACACACATGGACACACATTTATGAATGCCTTCATACAATACATATTCACAAAGCATGTTATGTACCATACTGATTCTGTTAAAAATCCAATTACTAGGAACACACATTTACCCTTAATTGAAAATGAAAAAGGAGACCCAATATTAGCTGCTGACTGTGAATTTACCTAATTCTGTCTTTAGCTATTGAGATTCAATCTTTTCAGAATGAGACAGAGAGAATGAAGGAGAAATTTAGTCCATGCATTGTTATTTGCAGAATAAAAATATGATTGAAAATGATATTTACTGTTGGAAAAAAATGTATATTCTCTTAAAATACACATGTTTCTTTTATATATATATATATATATATATATATAT
>NC_068992.1:59958584-59961084 GCF_001194135.2 Octopus bimaculoides
ATATATATAATGTATATGTATGTATATATATATATACACACATACATATATATTGTATAATCTTCTCTGACAACAATGCTCCACTTAAATAAAAAGAAAAATTTTTCGTATAAAATTATGTATGGAAAGATCATTGTATAACTTCCACTATGTTTAAATCTTTTCATGTAACACCTTAGAAAAGCATCATGAGTTGTGGAATCGTCACAGTTTCAGATTTTGAAATAGTTTTAGCCCTTGGATTTACATTTGGATAATCACTTTTTCCTTTTGCTTTTTTTGTTGGTGAAGTCAAGGCGAGTCACCTGGTTTCCTCAGTGCACAAATGTCTGAGAGGGCAGTACCCATGTGGACAATTTTTTGTAGTTTTGATAGCTTGGAGTCATAGTGTTTAAAGCGCATTGTTTAAAGAGTATGATTTAGTATTGCTCCTTAAGCTCCGATGATCACAAGCACAGATCTCTATTCCAGGTCCTTATGTTTACTTAACTTACCAAATGCTTTAACAGGAGTATCACAGTCAGCTACGATTGATATATCTATGAGCAGACATGTTTGTGAATGTGATTTTTACCACAATGTCTGGTCTATTGTCCTGAATAGTTTTTCCAATTTGAATATTAAATTCCTAAAGAACAGTGATATCTTATTTTCTTCTGCTTATGTTCCCATCAGTTCTTATTATAAGAAAGTCCAGACTTACAGCATCTGCTCCAGTACAAACACTGACCAAGTCTATCATGGTGATTAATATAGTCATTTCAGGCTAACATAGAACATCCAGAAATGAGGCGGTCAGTTGTTTCTCTGTCTGTACCACAAAAGTGGCAGCAGAATCAACACAATTTTTATGGATGTTTGCTTACCAGTTTCCGGTGGTCAAATAATGATCCTGAGCTACAATAATGAAACCTTCTGCTTTTAATTTAAGTCGAAATGCAGCCAACCATTGATGGATCAGTCGCTGGTCCTTGTATGATATTCATCATGTAATACTTTACTTTGCCATGTTTTTCACAGTACTGAGTTTCTTTGAATATGTCTTGTGTTTCTGAAGGTAATGTGGTGGATGAGATTGAAAGATGACAGATACCTTCCTCTTCGGCCAAGCTCTCACTGACATTTTCAAGTTCTTCTTGAAAAGGAAAGGGAGGGTGGAGATGGAAGTACTGTCCCCCCCACCCCCACTAATATTTTTGTTAAAAGGCGGGTGAATGTGGTGAGGATGGCCCATGTGAATGGGCCAACTCTGAACATTCACTTGTAAACCGGAAGAGCTGAGAAGGAGAGCAGCAGCTGCTGATGTGCCTCTGGTGGTCAGGGTAACCAGGATGTATGGGGTTCCTTGGTTGTCTCTGTGAGGACAACCCCGACTTTGGGGGAATCTTTATTGTTTAATTTATTGTTAACTTTAATTGATATTTATTTTATATATGATGTTGTGCCAAATCCAATTTGTCCCTTTTTTTGTTTTGTGGTCAACAAAGAAAACATTATCATTATTATTATTGTTATTATTATGATCATTATTATTATTGAGTGAGAGAGCAGTGCATGCCATCAGACTAACTCTGGGGTAAAATGTATAAAACCTAATATACCCATCATGACTACCCGTCTGATAAGGGTACACCAGGCACATCATAACCATATGTGCATGACATGGTGATCTCATATCAAGATTAACTGTGCATGACCTTGCAGGTGGGGTCCAGTTTGAATTTTCTTCAGGTCGAGTAGCCCATCCCGTTGAAAAGGTCCCTGAATAAGGTTTGTTTTAGGATGTTGAGCAAAACACCCATGTTTCAAAAGGTGAATTATTCAAACCCCAAAGAATTCCTCTCGACACATGGCTGTGATGCTCCCCTACTACTTCTGCAGGTGATCAGAGATGCACATATCAGTCACCAAGAGACATGTTTAACTGGTTAAGGTGAAATAACTGACAAGCAAATCTGTGGTATTGAGCAAAATATTTGCTGTAGCCCATCTTTTTATACCAAGACAGAACAATGTACATTGTTATTCAGTGGTATCAAAAAAAGAAAAAAAAGGGCGGCAAGTTGGCAGAATCATTAGCACAGTGGGCAAGATGCTTAATAGCATTTCGTCTGTCTCTACATTCTGAGTTCAAGTTATGCCAAGGTTGACTTTTCCTTTCATACTTCTGGGGTCAATAAAATAAGTACTAGTTGAACACCAAATGATTCTGTTGACAAGTACCAACCACGTTCTTAGAAAACTCCACCAACTTAAATATTTGTTGTATTATATGATTGTATTCAGTGTTCAACATGGGCTGATTTAATCGATTTGGCCCCTTCTCCAAAACTGCCGGCCTTGTGCCAAAATATGAAACCATCATCATCATCATTATTATTATTATGAAGGTGGTGAGATGGCAGAGTGGTTAGCACATTGTGCAAAATGCTTAGTAGCATTTTGTCTGTCTTCCTGTTCTGACATCAAATTCTGCCAAGGTCAACTTTGCCTTTCATCT
>NC_068992.1:59964572-59966454 GCF_001194135.2 Octopus bimaculoides
AAAAACAAAATAACAAAACAAGTGACATATATATATATATATATATGCACACACACACACACACACACACACACACACACACACACACACACACACACACACATATATATATACATATACACACACATAGATATATACATACATATATATATACCTACTTATATATGCATCTACCTATCTTCTGTCTATTTTATCTATATAACTATTATATCCTCCTCCTCTTCCTCCTCCTCCTCCTATCATCATCATCATCAACATCGTCATCGTCACCACAACTGCATCCTGTGTCCATGCAACGCAATTATCTCCTAGGTCAGTGGTTCCCAAAGTAAGCGTTACTGCCTCTCTGGGGGGAACGGTGGGAAGATCCGAGGGTGGGACGTTGAAGAAAAGTGGGGGGCGATAATGGGGTGGCGATAATGGGGTGGCGATAATGGATGTAAAAACAACAAAATAACGGGTTAATTAATTTAAGTTTTATTTGTGAAATATGGTTATTCTGAATTTACTGCAGAAAGTGGGGTCTATGGTTGTGGTGGTGAGTCTGGATGGGTGGGGAAGCATTAGGAATGTGGCCCAGTTGTGAAGTGGGGTGCTAGCCCGAAGAAGTTTGAGAACCAACATCCTAGGCTATTAAACAATTGATAGACAAACTGTCTGCCCATGCTTTCATACAGGTGCAGAAAAAGGTGACACTTGTGGGACAAATCTGGTTGTCAACTGAGTCTATCGTAGATATTATCCTGCCACCTTCCTTTAAGGCAAGGCAGTTTTCATCGTACTGGTGGCTTTGGCGAAAGAATGTGTATGGTGGACTCGTTTGAAAGGCTTAGAGACAAATACTTTATTCTCTGGCCAAGCTCTCATCAACTTTTTCAAGTATTACTTGAAAATAACAGTGAGAGCAGAGAGGGAAGTTTTGTCTAATGACCACCACCACCATTTTCCTCATTCATCACCACTACCACCCTCACCACTATTATCACCATGACTACGATGAAGACGACGACAATGACGATGACAACCTCCATGACGATGATGACAACGACAACGACCACCACCACCACCACCACCACCACCACCACTGTCACCACTACTATAATCACTATCACCACCACACCCACACCACCATTGCCATTGCTACCACCACCACCCGTCACCCTCACCGCACCACCGTCCACCATATCTGTCTGTTTAAGACAATAGGCAGGAAATTTTTTCAATGGAGTGCAAAGACAGGTAATCAATGCTTGAAGAACAACAATAATGGTTAATGAGGGAGAAAAGTGGTTATGAGGAAATGTCTGAGATAGTAAGGTACCGTATTCAAATACATTTGACTATTTTATTTTGTCATTCTTCCTTCTTTTCCTTTCTTTGTTCTCGATTCAAATTTCTTTGGCATAGAGGTTGTCTTTCATTCATTTGGTTTTGGTTTTAAGGGATTTGACAAAAATTTTGATTAAATACATTGGAATTGAGGAATTGCCCCATACACATACACACACATGTATATATATATATGTGTGTGTATCTATCTATCTATATATCTATATATCTATCTATCTATCATCATCATCATAATCGTTTAACATCCGTTTTCCATGCTGGCATGGGTTGGACGGTTTGACTGAGGACTGGCAAGCCAGAAGGCTGTACCAGGCTCCAATCTGATCTGGCAAGGTTTCTACAGCTGGATGCCCTTCCTATTGCCAACCACTCCGAGAGCGTAGTGGGTGCTTTTTATGTGCCACTGGTACTAGGGCCAGTCTGGCAGTACTACCATGTATGTATGTATGTATGTATGTATGTATCTATTTATCTATCTATATGTGTGTGAAGGCCTTATTTCCATATACGCCAGCTTAATTTTATTCGTCCT
>NC_068992.1:59967001-59969264 GCF_001194135.2 Octopus bimaculoides
ATATATATATATATATATACACACATGTATACATATATACCTACTCACAAAACCCATTTATGTCTATCTTTCTTTCTCTATAGACACATTTACAATATGAAAAAATCATTCAAAATGCAGCCTGGATTTACCTGGGATTTTAACTAAGGACCTCTACCTTTGAGGAAGTACCAACTAACATCCATATCCTCTGGAAAAAGATGAGTTGTGAACATTATTCTCCCACCTATATTCTAACTACCTTTATTCTTTATTCTTCTGTTTTATTCCTTATGGGCTATCCATGAATCTACTCTATAGAAAGACACCCATCTCTCTCCTTTTATACCTTTAATCCCTCAACTGGCACAATGCTTTTCCCAACTCAGTACTACTTGCCTCTCTCAGTTGAGGTGTGTTTGCCTTGCAAGGTACTTGATGACCCTGTCAGTGCTGGTGTCACATAAAATGCACAGGTGCTGGTGTCACATAAAATGCATAGGTGTTAGTGTTACATAAAAAGCACTGGTGTTGGTGCCACTGCAAGAAAACATTGGTGCTGGTGCCATGTAAAAATCACTCAGTACACTCCGTAAAGTGGTTGACATTAGGAAGGGCTTACAGCCATAGGGACTGTGTCAAAACAGACAATGGAACCTGGTGCAGCTCCTGGCTTTACCAGCTTCTCCTGTTAAATCATCAAAATGCCAACAGGGAAAGGAAAGTGGGCGTTAAATGATGATGATAATGATGATGATGATATATATATATATATATACATACACTCACACACACACAGATATATATATATGTGTGTGTGTGTGTGTGTGTGTGTGTGTGTGTGTGTGTGTGTAGTCAATTCAAGGATATCTTATCCTCATTAGGGATTAATTGATCTAAACTTTCACTGGTTTAATCTCCATCACATTAGACAAGAATTTCTACATTGTGTCATGGATTATAATAGGTGAAATTAATAATATAAGAAAATGGAGGGTTAAAGATGTATAGATAATTTATTTGCATCATAGTATGTTATTAAGATTTAAATACAAATAATTTTTTTTATGAAACACAATAGAAAACTCAAAAACCTACATATGTTTTGATTCTAGCCCCTTGGTAATGCATAATTCAAAACGTTTATGAATTTGAATTCCTACAAGTAAGATGTAACCTTTTGTTATAATTAAAACAAAATCCCTGAAAAGATTCTACCCCTTACAACTTAAATCCTTAACATTGGATTTAACCCTGAAGAGATTCTACCCCTTACAATTTAAATTTTTAACATTGGATTAAACCTATATGTTTTGAATGATGTATTACCAAAACCTTAAAAACAAACACTGATGAAAGTAAATTAAATATACATCTTTAGTTCTCTATTTTCTTATATATATGTGTGTGTGAAGATATGTATACACGTATATATATATAGATATATATATGTGTGTGTGTGTGTATGTTTATACTCATTGCTAAGTGATTCTTCTGCAAGTTTTTCTCTTGAAAGATGGATGGCATTGGTAATATCTTGGCACAAAACCAAACTGTTTCTCATCTTGACTTATTCAGTTCCTAATCAATTGTGCCATAAATCATTCTGTTTCTTTCATCATTTCTTGCAATAATTTGATGCCTCTGTAATTTTTTTGCTCTGGGGGCACCCCCTTTGCCCTTGCACTAGTTTATAATAATATGGCTACACCAGTAATTGATATATAAACATTTGTATGAACATATAGATATAAACACACACACACATACACACACACATATTTTGTGTGTGTGTGTGTGTGTGTATTTGATAGGCATGTGGTTTATATGTATAGTGATTTGTTGTTTATTTATATATTTAATAATTGAGGTTCATCTATGTTTCAAGATCATGAATTTTATATGATGATAAATGGTCTTACCGATAAAGGTTTTTTTCATACTGAACTACTTGGCAAAATTGTTTATTATTAATTGACGATTCCCTGCCCTCATTTCTTGTATATTTTATATTTGATATCTCTAAGTTAGATGGTTAAACCGTAATCCATCCACACGGGACTTCTTTTCATACGGGACTATTTGTGACGCACATGGAATGGATTTCTTTGGGGTGGGATGCCTGAACTCGCTAGCCGATGAATTCGTAAGTGCCTTTCTTATCGTTGATTTTTGGTGTCGCATGGCCAAGGATTACCGTGAATTTTTTTAGAGACACTTTCAAATTTATCAGAATATTTGGGCTGAAGATTGGAATAGTGAAATTTTCATTCACTTAACCATG
>NC_068992.1:59972620-59973882 GCF_001194135.2 Octopus bimaculoides
ATATATATATATATACACACACACACACACGCAGAAATGTATGTATGTGTGTGTGAGTGTGTGTGTGTGTGTGTGTGTGTGTGTTTGTTGTGTGTGTATAAACATGTATGTATGTGCATGTTTGCGATAGAGTGCTTGGCGACGTTTTAAAATTAATTCGTACAACACACATTAGTAACATGTTTAATTCAAGCTGAAGGATGCTCATGTGTAACAATCCATCCATCCATTCACTCTACTGTACATCGGTTATAATGGCGTTAACATCCTTTTCACAGCAGCAATGGAATACATATGGTTTTAGGTTACCAAATTATAATATTCATTTATGTTTGGACAGGTTTTTAGTTGTCAGTAGAAATATCAAGAGAAAGCTGAGACTTAGTGAAACGACTGTTCCAATATTTGCTTTGGAGAAAGCATCACTAACGTACATCAGTTAAGTAATTCTAGTCACATATTTTAGAAGAACGAAAGCGAAGAATGGTTTATTTATTTATTTTATTTACTGCTTCTTTCTTTTTATTTATTTATTCTTTTTTTTTGTTTCCTCATAAATGCTTGTATAGTGTGATATGCGAAGAGTTCTTTAGAATAGGATTTGAAAACATACTTAGTATGTGTATGTGTGTGCATGTATAATTATATATACATGTACATATATATATATGTGTGTGTGTGTGTGTGTGTGTGTGTGTGTGTGTGTGGCGGGTCTCTGGTGTTCGACAGGATGACTTAGTTGTTTGATCGAACGAGTTATCTGCCCCTGAATTAGCACATAATAGCTGAGAAGAATTCTCTCGGGCAGTGTGTATGACTCCGAGTGACAGGGCTTCTTAAACCTTTTGAACCACAGGTTCAATCTACTCAGACCCAGCCTACAGTCATCCATACAGGTTCTATCTGCCTAATTTTAGCTGCAAGACATAGATTCGATTGAGGCTATATATATATATATATATATATATATATATATATATACCAGCCGCCATGCTTGATCATTTAATCCACCACTTCTATCTTATTATCTCTCTTTTTATTTCTGTCTCCTTTTATTCTCCCTCAGTTTATTTTCTCATATTCCTCCCAGCTGAAGAGCGTAGGCTCGAAACGTAAAAGTCTTTCTCACTTTCCTGAGCGCCAAACTAATACACCTGCTTGTTGTTCATACACCTGTCTTCGTTTTTTGTTTTTCTGTAAATTTCAACTATGTGTGTGTATGTATGTATGTATGTATGTATGTATGTATGTATATATATATA
>NC_068992.1:59973892-59975357 GCF_001194135.2 Octopus bimaculoides
TGAATATCCATAAGTCAGGAAAAAGATGCACTCGTATATCTGTAAATAGAGTGGGTATATCATCCGAAGTGCACAGTATTAAATGTATCCGTGACAACTGATCTTACCAATCAGTTTCGCGCTAGGGGTTCACCGGAGTGTTAGGTAGCAATCCGATTATATAACCCTACGCTCATCAGATATGGAATGAAATAGGGCGACTGCTCTCTATTGTTGGAGGTGAAAGGATACATCCAATTTGCGGTTGCTGTGAAAGGATGATGAAACGAACCGGGTAGGGGATTTAGTTAAGAGTTCTATATTAATATTTAACAAAAGCAACAGAGTGGCTCAAGGTCCGAGTGTTTCTTACGTTGGCATTTACCAAACTAGTACGAGTTGAAGGCCTGCGTGTTTGTGTGTGTGTTTGTGTGTGTATATGTGTGTGTGTGTGTGCGTGAATATGTGTATATATTACTTATTAACTGGTTGATTTGGCTCTGTGCTACTTAGAGTTACATAAGCTTGTCCATCAAACCTAACGCGTCAGGCCCAGGTGAGCTAGGTTCAGTGAATGAGCACAAATAATTTATGTAACTCCGACCGAATGTGTTGTGTGCCACTTTCTTTCGTTTGTACGTATATATGTTAAGACCTTGACTAGAATTAGGAAACCTCCACTTGGGATGGCCACTGTTGGAACGTCTTTAATCATAAATCTTCTTGATTAGGACTGTCCTTGGGCTTAAATAACAACAACAACAACACTAAGAATTCACAGTTTTAAAATTTGAACCCATTATGTCGATAAAGTTTGTTTTTAATTATTGCTTTTTGATGAGATTTAACATAGATTAAGACAGATTAACATGGATTTAAAAATCAAGTTTGACATGTAAACTAGGAGCTGTCATAGTCGTTATTGCTCTGCAGTAAATAGCCTGAAGCATTTAGTTAGAGATTTTTACGAAGTGAGAACCGATTTCACGGATGTCAACTTCACCAGTCGTTCTTCCGGGGTTGATAAGAAATAATACACTAACCATGTACAGGCGTGGATGGGTAGTTAAGGAGCTTGCTTCTAAACCATATGGGGCTGGGTTCAGTTTGACTGAACGGCACTTGCGGCAAGTGTCTCCTGTTATAGTTCTAGGGCTGATTAAAACTTTGGGAGTGGAATTGGTGTCGCGGTATGAAACTGAATCCGAAATCTTGCTGGAAAGCGATCTTCTTCACTGTGTGTGTGTGTGCGTATGTATGTATTTATATACATACATGTGTATGTATGTATATGTACATGCATGTATGTTCATGTTTGTATGTATGTATGTATGTATGTATGTATGTATGTATGGATGGATGGATGTATAGATGGAGGTACACATTCAGAGAAAGAACGAGCAGACTCTCCTGCTTTGTTTTTTTCTAAGTCCTGCTGCTTTTATATATCATACTGATTATATATATAATGTATGTATATATATAT
>NC_068992.1:59977725-59982889 GCF_001194135.2 Octopus bimaculoides
TATATATATATATATATTCGATGTGCCAGAATCGAAAGAAGTGATTTGAAGAATTACATATAATACTATTGTCGTTTAAGGGATGTGTAGTAGTTACGTATTAACTGAAGGTGTGTGAAGCATAATACGAATAACATAGATATTCTCACTGTTTAAGAAGGTTCTAGATGATAAAGGAACTGAAGGGGAGATGGGAGAATTAATAAGATATTCTCCCATTTTTTTTCTTCTTTTAAGACAACTAGATAGTGCCGTGTGTATGTTCGGCTACCTACATGTCAGCTGCTATTTTGTTTTTCGGAAGAAGCACAAACAATGAGCAATGTACGAAGATTAAGAGTAGGAGTAGGAGGAGGGGAAAAGGTAGTAGTTTAATTTCCTTTGGAGGATGCGTATCTAGCGTGGTTTGCACAAGGACTTACCTGAATGCTCTAAAAGTTTCAGACAATCACAATGAAGGCAGAATCAGAAAAAATAGAGAAGAATAGAGACGGACGGAAAAAAGAAAGATTGAGAGAGAGGGGGCAGAATAGAAACACAAATAGGACAAAAGAGTTGAACTGATCGTTCTGAGAGAGGAACTGGTTAAGTCAAGCAAACACAACATAACACAGATTCAATATTAAACATAGTTACATTTAATTACAACATAACAAAATAATAAAAATGATAATAATACATGCATATTAAAAATTGAACAAAAAACACCATTAACAATAATGGACGATAACACATACTAAAGTATTTTAAGTGAAACAATAAATTTCTAGGAAACTAGTGACCATCTGCTGCGGCAAATGGCAAGTCCAATAAGTTTGCTTCCGCTTAGAAAAATAATTTAGTCATTCCTTGAATACAAACGACACACACGCGCGCTTAGGTAAGCACCTGATTATTGTGTAAGAAACCAACAATTCAAAACTTGTTTATAAATACACAGTATACAGTGCTTAGTCAATTTGTTCTTACAGAATGCAAATGGCTTCGGCTATTAAAAGTACTCTTCAGAGAAATGTGTGATTTATGCGCCCATTATATATATATATATATATATATATATATATACATATATATATAATGTGTGTGTTTGCCTATACTCTAGAGTTACAGTAAATACAAAAGCAAATGAAAAAGTCTTACAAAAACTGAACAAAATACCTCTCTCTGTAAAAAACTAATCCCAGTGGTATATGGAATACCACAAAGCTCTAATGACTACCAATTTACTGTCTATAAATAATGTAGTAACAAATTTAGTACTGATAGAAATTTATCTGAAGCTGTCTGAATAATCGGTTTCAAATTCTGGCACAAGGCCAGTAACTTTTAGGGGACGAATGTTTGATAATTACATCGACCCCCAGTACTTAACTGGTATTTCTTTATTTTATTGATTTTATCGATATCGAAAGGTGTATAGGAGAAAAGTCATACTCGGTGGTATTTGAAGCTAGAACGTAAAGAGCCGGAAGAAATACTGTTAAGCATCTTGTCCAACTCGCTTATGATTTTGTAAAAAAAAAAACAAAAACAAAAGAAAAAACATAAATTTACCCTTTCGGAGAAAAAACAAACAAACAAAAATGATGGAAATAAACTTAACGATAAGTCATCTCGCTGATATGACAAACTAGCTAACTGATATCGAGATGTACTTGCATAGCAAATGTTTTGATTTGAGATCAAACTGATGAAATTGTGCTGCATACGTGATGCAGCGTAATTTTGTTTTTTTTGCCAATGAACAGATCGCAATTTCGAGCGACGAAAATTTTGACACCATATTCTAAATCAATGCTTGATTCTGTATTTAGCCCTGTGTGGCTATAATAAAAAGATATCTTTGTTTCTTTCTAATTGGTATGAAAAACTCCTTTGTTTGTCTGTCTCTCCGTCTGTCTGTCAGTTTGTTTCTCTCACCCCCTTTCTCCCTCTCTCTCCCTTTCCCTACTCCAACTCCCTGAAATGCTCATCAAATCTTATAAGTTGCTCTAGTTATTTTCCTTATGAAATTATATTCATAAGTCGTATTATTAATCGAAGTGTAATGCTTGGAATAAATCTAAATTTTCTTGAGATGCTGAACAGGAAGACACGATTCTCATTTCTCCTTCTAAATCTGTATCACAATATTACATTTTCCGTTCTGAATAAATGGTAATAACAAAATGTCGGCCAGCTTATAGCATCCATAATGACTATAAAAGTTCTCATGTACTAATGAAACAGATTTATGTTTCCTCAGTACAACATTGGACCCTGTTTTTCGATTTCCTCAAATATTAAATAAATTATCAGACCATTGATGTATTCGTATGGTTTATTACGAATCACCACGAACTTTAATTCAAACCGGATGACATGTTGCCACTGGTTTTATTACGATTGGTTGAATTAGAGATATTCAATATCACATCGAGCCAATAACTTTCCCATATTCTAGCATGAAAAAAAAGCTAATATCTTCGTTTATTTTTTATGACGTCTTACTTTAAAAATCTGAGTAAAAGAAGTGAAGTGATACATTTAAAAATATAGAAACAAAATACAGGAAGACCTGAAGAATATCAACATAAATTATCGTTAAGAAGAATTTCACACACACACACACACACACACACACACACACTACAAGCGACATGGTGCTAATAATGATAATAATAATAATAATAATAATTATTATTATTATTAGTATTAGTATAATAATAATAATAATAATAATAATTATTATTATTATTATTATAATACTACTACTACTACTAATAATAATAATAATTAAGGCCAATAGACCAGATATAGTTGTCAAAGATCATGAAGGAAAAAAAATGCTTTCTAACTGAAGTATCAATACCAGCAGGTGACAACGTTTCCCTAAAAGAAATGGAGAAACTTTCAAAATACAAAGTCCTGGAAATAGAGGTAACTCGAATGTGGAATCTAAAAACAAACAATTCCTATCATAGTAGGTGCCTTAGGTATAATAAAAAAAATATTCAGACAAATACATAACAAAAACACCAGGACTTACAAATATATATAACATACAGAAAATTGCACTACTGGATACTGCACACATCCTACGCAAAACACTTTCAATACAGTAACCATAAGAGCGTCACAGCAAACCGCAGCACATACCCAAGGCACACAGAGCTGCGCTCGGTAGTGAAGTGAAAGCACGTTATAAAAATAAAACCACTGAATAATAATAATAATAATAATAGGCCTGAAATGTTCTAAGTGGAGACTAGTCAATTACATCAACCCAAGTACTGAACTGATGCTTATTTTATCGACCCCGAAAGGGATGGAAGGAAAAATCGACCTCCGCGGAATTTGAACCCAGAACGTAAAGAGCCGGAAGAAATACTGCTAAGCATTTCGTTCAGTGCTGTAGCAATTCTGCTAGCTCGACATCTTTCTGTCTCGAATTCTGGCACAAGGCCAGTAATATTGGAAGGGCTGGGGAACAAATCAATTTCATCGACACCAGTACTTAACTGGTACTTTATTTTATCGGCCCTGAAGCGATCAAAGGCAAAACCAACCTCAGCAGGATTTGAACCTGAAGATTTTGCCGCTTAGCATTGCTGTATTCTGTACTACCGAACCGCGAAGTATTAGGGATGTAAACAAACTAACACTAACTCCATTTTCTTTTTTGCCCGGCGTGTTAACGATTCTGCTAGCTCGCCACCCTAATCATAACAACAATAATAACAGCAGCAGCAGTAGTAGTAGTAGTAGCAGTAGTAATAGTTATAAGTAGTAGTAGCAGCAGTAGCTGTAGTAGTCGCAGTAGTCGTAGAAGTTGTAGTAGTTGTTGCTGTTTGAAGGTGGTTTACTGTTAAGAAATCCAATTTATTGTCAACTACGCATCGGAGCATATCTTTACGATTTGCAATTTTCTGATATTTTGAAAAGCAGACATTTACAAAAAGAAAAAAGAAAAAAAGATTTATGAGTCTCTTTCTGAAAGAAAAGCCGTCTCAAGAATCATGTTTACTGCGGAGTCTCTATAGAATGTCGAAAGATTTCCACTTCAGTGTATCTGTGCGTGTGTGTATGTTTGTGTGTGTGTGTGTACTTACGTTTATTATTTTGTTTTTGCTAGTTATCTTTAAAATGATATTGTTATTTAATTAAATTTTATGCAAACTTCATGCCATTCTCTAAAGCAATTTGTGTGAAGCCAAACAAAAGACTGCAACGTAATTTATCACGAATAGTTTAGTTACAAGGCTCCAGAAATAAACGCAATGATAAAAAACACGCAATACGTAAATATTGTTAGTAATAAAACGTTAATACACCATAGAACAAATGATTAAATTCGTTTAAAGGTATCCATTTAGATACGATCTACAATGATTCTCTGAATGAATACGAAAACTGCCACAATTTCAACCTGGATGGGTCTCATCAGGTTTGCGATAGCCAAGATTAAGTTTCATGTACTTTACGCAGATCGTATATCATCTGATTAGAAATGCTTTCAGCCTGGTTTAAATCATTATCAGGATGTTAGCGTTCTTAGTATCTTCGTGATCAAGTTACTGTTTAAGTGAAATATTAGGTTGACCAATCGACTACATCCAATGGTGTAGAAGTGGAGTAATAGATAAGGGGAAGTAATCTCGTAATACTTTATTCAGTACCTGCCTGCCTGCTTTCCTACCTACCTACCTACACAGACAGACAGACAGACACACGCACACACACACATGCACGCACGCACATACACACATATTGTACTATTCCGTGAAGATCAACAAAAAAGGTGTTCCAGCTGGTGAGAGATAAATATTATTTAATAAACACAGTATGTACTTTTATGAACTAACTGTTTCATGCGACGAAAACAGTTCAGCAGTATTCTATAACACGTGAGGTGTGTGAGCAGTTCTCATCGCATGAAACTGTTTGTAGCACATAAAAATATATACTGCGTTTATAAATAATATATATAAACGCGAATTTGCTAGAAATGCAGTGAACGAAGCGGGAATGTTTTCCAAAATGGAGACGAACATATTTCTCCATGTGATTGGCTTGAAAAATTGTTAAGACACTAGGATATTTTCCTACTTTTCTTAACATGACACCAAATGGTAGCCTCAGTT
The DNA here is from genome assembly GCF_001194135.2 of Octopus bimaculoides. Lineage (NCBI taxonomy): Eukaryota > Metazoa > Mollusca > Cephalopoda > Octopoda > Octopodidae > Octopus > Octopus bimaculoides. The sequence continues at coordinate 59,982,849 of NC_068992.1, forward strand.
CACAAATACAGAATATACATACATACATACATATATATATA
>NC_068992.1:59983001-59985441 GCF_001194135.2 Octopus bimaculoides
TATGTTAGCCGATCAGTTTCTCTTTCTGAAAATCCTAGTTTATCCACATTCTTCTTTAATCATTTACTAACAAAACCTAGTGCTCCAATTATTATTGGTATGAATATGAATACATAGTCTGGATATAGAAACTAGAAGTTTCGTAGTAATTATCCACAGATATCCTCTTTTCATTTGATTTTCAAAGAGATAATTATATCTGCAGGGCAGCTGACCTCTGTGACGATACATACCTTTGTCTTGTATGTATGTATATATGTATGTATGTGTATGTATGTATGTATGTATGTATGTATGTATGTATGTATGTATGTATGTATGCATGCATGTGTTATAGACTCTTGTCGTTCGACAACGGAGGAGGCCTCAGCAATTTCTTGTTCAACAGTCACACACATGTTTTCTTTTTATAATGATCCAGTGTCTTTGTTGACATTAGCTCATTCCTTCCATCAAATCGACATTACCTGTACAGGTACACAAGTATGCCGCATGTCAGTTGCCGAAATGAAGTGTTCTGCTCAAGAGCACAACGCCCTGCCTGGCCCAACAATCGAACGCATGCGAGTACAACACCTTAACCACTAGGCCCCACGCCTTCACACACACACAAACACACACACACACACACACATACACACAAACACACACATACACACTACACACCTCTGTGTGTGTGTATGTGTGTATGAGTTTGTGTATGTATATACTCTCTTTTGGAACGGTGAATCTCTCGAAGCAAATGAAGCTATAAATAATACTGAGTAAATATTGGGTTTAAAATAACTTTGGACAGAAAATGTCGAAGGCTGCCGATAGGATTGAACCTACACCTCCTGTAACCATGACAGATATTCTATCATTATGAACAGTCCTACTCTAAGCGTGTACTGGTAGATTGGAGAGCAACAGCTGGGTGAGGGCTTGCGTACTTGGAGGTCAGGATGATCCCGGGTGATTTTCGGGTTCCTCGATTGATCTGTTGGGGGTTCTCCTGTATCACATATTTCGTATTCCACGCATGCGTTTATCTCATTTCCCCCTTCCCTACCCTTTCACCCCCGCCCCGTTTTATGTATTCCCCCACACAAATTGCAAGCTGTCATAATGTCCTTTCTCATCTGAAGCCTCTGTTGCAAATAAATTCTCCTCTTCCTCCTCCTTCTCCCCATTATCATCATCATCATCATCATTATTATCATCATCATTAGCAACAACACAGGCAGTAGTAGTAGTAGTCGTAGTAGTAGTAATTCTAACCAATAAAGTTTCTTTTTTCAATCAATCACTTTTTTTTATTTAACTTATTTTTAACCCATTATTTTTAATCATCATCAATCATTCATTTATCATCGTCGTCGTCATCATCATTATCATCATCCTCATCATCATCATTATCATCATCCTCATCATCATCATCACTATCATCATCATCATCATCATCGTCATCATCATCATCATCATCATCATTATCATCATCGTCATCATCATCATCATCATCATCGTCATCATCATCATCGTCGTCGTCGTCGTCGTCGTCGTCATCATCATCATCATCATCATCATCATCATCATTAGGAGCAGCAGCAGTACCACCGTCACCGTCACCGTCATCGTCATCGTCATCAATTATAAAACGCCGTCAACAATCCGTTGCCTGGCTAAGCGACATCAGCTGCATACACTGATACTAACTGTTATAGCCTCACAAGGCTACCGATGATCAATAATCGCATCTGCTATGTACTACTAACTCATTATAACTACATACATAGTCACAGTTTCACTCTCTACTACTACTACTACTACTGCTACATAATATTATATCTACATATATGGCCGGTATTAGGCTCTTTTATATACTATTGGTTATATAACGTGTGCTGAGCATTTGGCTGTTTTGTACTACCAACTATTAGCATAACTGACTCTATAGGTGAAGGTGTGTGGCTCAGTGGTTAGGGGAGTTCGCTTCACGATCGTAGGGATGTGAGTTCGATTCCCGGCGGCGCGTTGTGTCCTTGAGCAAGACACTTTATTTCAAGTGGCTCCAGGCTATTCGACTGGCAATAATGAGTTGTACCTGTAACTGAAAGGGTCGACCTTGTCACATTTTGTGTCACGCTGAATCTCCCTGAGAACTACGTTAAGTGTACGCGTGTCTGTGGAATGCTCAGCCACTTGCAGGTTGACTGCAGAAGCAGACTGTTCCCGTTGATAGGACTTGTGCCTGCAGACTCTCCCGAGATAGAACAGGAAAAAGAATTATTTAATATATTATTTACTACTAACGATATTATGTAACTTCGTTTTAGTTTATGGTTTCGAAGATTCTATATGTGAATTCATGTGTCGAAACATTTCTACTATAGGCACAAGGCCTGAAATTTGATGAGAGGAGGGTAATCAATCATATCGATCCCAGTACTGGACTGGTACT
>NC_068992.1:59985451-59990446 GCF_001194135.2 Octopus bimaculoides
AGGGTAATCAATCATATCGATCCCAGTACTGGACTGGTACTTAATTTATCGACTCCGAAAGGATGAAAGGCACGGTCGACCTCGGCGGAATTTGAACCCAGAACGTAAAGAAAGACGAAATACGGCTAAGCATTTCACCCGGCATGATAACGATTCTGCCAGTTCCAATATTAAAAACACACGCACTGGTTCAATTTCTACTCCTTTACTATTAGTCAGTTGGTTAGATATACAAATAACTAGTTGATCGTTTGTTTAACTTGCCTATCTATTTCTCCGTAGATTGCATAAAATAAAGAAAAGAAAAAAAACGAAGAAAAGCCTCTCGACCCGCATCAGGGTCTCATCGGGGAAGCAAATAACTACTCTCTTTATATACACATCAAATCTAGCAGCCTCAGAGAAGTGGGGTTGCCAATTTGCATATAAGAAGCCTTATATATATGTATATATTTATATATATAATGTAATGTTCTGCGATAGAAAATCCAACAAAAAAAGTACACACACACACACACACACATGCATACATACATACATACATACATACATACATACATACATGCATATAGACTTTTTCTCCTCTTTCCTTTTCTTTTTCCTTTGTGATGTAATCTTGGGACTGAAAATGTTTGCAGCTGAAGATAGCTTTAAACCATTATTTATATCAACAATATATACTGATGTAATGACAGATTGTGTATAAAGCTTGAAACACGTGTACCACGTCATCCTTTGTGTTCTGTTTTCAATTACGTTTAATATACATGCATATATATATATACATATATACATATATATATATATATATATATATATATATATATATATATGTATATATATATATATATATATATATATGTGTGTGTGTGGATAAATTAAGAAATGGAGGTGTTATTCAAATAATTTTTTCCTTATTATGCGTACACATTGAAAAAATATACATACATACATATATATATGTATATGTGTGTGTATAAAGAGAGAGAGAGAGAAACAAATATTGGTTTATCAAATACCATACGACAAAACCTCATTTACTGATATTATCTCCGCCTCCAGAGGATGTATCAAAATAACCAGTTCCACCCGAGGAGAGATAATCTCGAGAGTCAAGGACTCTCCAAAACTGACACGCCATTCAAGAAATGTGTAGGCTCTTGTCGGAGTCGTAGACAAGCCTTTCTGACTCAATAGCCTTTTGCTCAGTACTGCAATGGTCCGACCTTATTTCCAGTAGCTAAACGGATTAGACTTATACAAAACAGAGCGGAAAACAGTTATGGCCTGGGCAATTTGCATAATTTGAACAAAAATGAGCTCAGAGAAATAACTCGACATGGCCAGTGGCATGTCTTTGTATAGCATAGATAAATATCGATATGTTAAATATCACACAGCAAAATTTTTGGTTTATTAAAATTATGTCCGCTTCTAGAAGATGCATCATAATTACCATGTGACAGTTAATACCAGTTCCGTTGAACTATTGTTTCCTGTTTTCAAAACAGAAAACAAACTTTGTCTTACGTCATGATCTATATAGCTGTAAGTACATAACATCGTCCAGCAGAGAGAGAGAGAGAGAGAGAGTTATCTTACATCTAACGAACGTTTAGTGTTAACACACAATATAATCTTTAAAGATATGGAGTTGTGCCTGGAGCTTCTTTATACACTTTAATACACTCTTCGTGTAATACTTGAAATTGTTCCAGTCATCAAGATTTCAGCAGTATATGCAACCATTAAAAATTTCAAGTGAGCGACATACTCAGTGACGTGTCATACTCAATGATGAGTGATACTCAGTGATATTAAAAACTCAATGCTATAACTTACTGAAGGGCATAAAGGACTCACTTGCATGAAAGACTCAGTTGTATGAGAAAAAAACAAATAGTATTGAAGACTCACTGATATTAATGACTCAGTAGTATGAGAATCTCACCGATATGAAGAAAGCATTTAACTGTTTGACAGACTCGACCATATGAATGATTTAACAATATAATAGTCAAATATACACGAATTAATACGATTTATACTAGTATGAAAGACTCATTAATGTGAATAGTAAGAAAGACATATTAATACACGTGATTCATTGATATCAAAATCTCTGTGGTATGAAGCGCTAGAAATCTACAATGGTAAAAATAAGCTTTATTTATTCTCTCCCTTATCTCGCTCTTATTTCCTATCCTGTATCTGTTTTGTTCTTTTTTTTTTTCCAATCTGGATCTCATCAATTTCCAAGATGGCTGAAAGGATCTTCCTTCATTAATGATTTGGTATCTCCCAGTCAGCTCCGTGGTAGAGGAAAGATGATATTCGTTGTGGATTAGAAGAAGGAAAACTGCACTTTTATGTCATCTTTTCTACAGAAATATCTGAAATCGCTATGTTATAATATCTGGATGTTCAGCTAATTTAATTAGACCGCAAGTGATGTGTAATTAAAAATAGGAAATTGGGAGAGGATTTGAAATATAATACATATACATGTGTGATTCAGATTATTTTTAACTTGATGACAGGTGTACGATCGGAAATCTGAGGAAAACACAAGAGGTAATAGTTTGCAGCGAATAATGTGGAAATCAAGTTAAGTTAGAAACCAATTATAGAGGACCACAGAGAAAATATATTCCTCTTTCTGTGTGTTCGTTCCAAAAGGGAGATAAGTTCAACATTTGTCTTCTTTGGTTGCCATATAGCAATTAGGATTTACCCATTGAAAACATATATTCGCTACTTACTGTGTGTCATAAAAGGTTATAGTACACCAGTAACTGATAGTTCCATAGTGTTATTGAAAATGATTTCAAATTTTGGCACAAAGCCAGCAATTTCGAGGGGGAGATGGTAATCGATTACATTGACCCAGTTCTCAACCGGTACTTATTTTATCGCCCCCGAAAGGACGAAAAGCAAAGTCGATGAAACCAAACAAAATGCCGCTATGCATTTCACCCGATGTGCTAACGAGTCTGCCAGCTCGCCGCCCTATTGATCCTGATAATACATAGTTATTGCAAATATATATCCTAACTTCCGTAAGTTAGAAACCCTTAAATAAGTAGTATTACCCCAGCTATAATTAGAACCACAATGAAGGCGGAGAGCTGGCAGAAACGTTAGCACGCCGGGCGAAATGCTCAGCAGTATTTCGTCTGCTGCTACGTTCTGAGTTCAAATTCCGCCGAGTCGACTTTGCCTTTTATCCTTTCGGGGTCGATTAAACAAGTACCAGTTACGCACTGGGGTCGAAATAATCGACTTAATCCGTTTGTCTCCTCTATGTTTAGCCCCCCGTGGGCAGTAAAGAGATAAGGGCAATCACACAATATCAATGGATGGTATAATCCAAGGAACAAAACTACCATAGGCGAAGAAAACAAGAACCCTTTAACAAGTTCAACCTTACGAGAATGAAAGACAACTTAAAGTAACGAGAACACAAAATTCAAAAACATCCACAGACAACAAGCACATCCAACATATGCTTCCGTCATCGGCTGCCTAAAGGATATCATTATGGTTTCGACACCTGGGCGGCACCATTCAATTCAGTGATGCCAGCGTTAAAAAAACATAAATAAACACTGCCTTGGAATAAATAGACAAGAAGCAGGAGCCAAACATTAGTGTAATACGCCCATTACGTCTACACCTGCTAATTATTATAAACACGAATATCAAATCTCAAACTTAACTTGTTTCATACCTATATCTACGAAGCACAGAAATTAAAAATACTACATATTAAACAGAACTATCTTGAAGACAGGCAAGTTAGTATATCTCACACACTAACTAGTGTTTACCTGTTGAAAACGTGGTTTTTGCCAGTGTGTGAAACACCAGATTATGTTACATCTGTAATTAATTAATTGTTAAAGAGTATTATTGATATTGATAATAATATATATTTGTTACAAATATACAACTGAAAAATCTCATTTAATTTTATGTTAATTTAATATATCTCTTATGAAAATTAGTATCCATTTCCTCATTTCATTTTTATTTATTCGCCATGGAATTTGGAAAAAGAAGAAGAATCATATAAACTGAATTTATGTAACATTACGCCTTGTTAATACAACGGCAAAAGTATGTCCGAAATATTGGGCTCAAATTTTGGCAGAAGGCCAGCAGTTCAGGGGAAGGGGCTTAGTCGATTACATCGATTCCAGTGTTCAACTGGTACTTATTTTATCGATCTCGAAGGGTGAAAGGTAAAGTCGAGTAAGGACGGATCAAATGCCGCTAAGTATTTTGCCCAGCGTTCTATCGATTCTGCCAGCTCACTGCCTTAGTATATCCGAAATACTGGGATCAAATTTTGGCATAAGATTGGCAATTTCGAGTCGATTACATTGACCCTAATGTTCAACTAGTTTTTTTATTGACCCTGAAAAGGAGGAAAGTCAAAGCCGAACTCAGCAGAATTCGAACCCAGAACGTAAAGACGGACGAAATGCCGTTAAGCATTTTACTAGGCCCGTTAACAGCTCTACCAGCTCACCACTTTCTACTAAATGTCAATATGGGTTTCGAATAGGACGGCGAGCTGGCAGAAACGTTAGCACACCGGGCGAAATGCCTAACAGTATTTCGTTCGCTGTTACGGTCTGAATTCAAATTCCGTTGAGGTCGACTTTGCTTTTCATCCTTTCGGCGTCGATAAAATAAGTACCAGTTACGCACTGGAGTCGATGTAATCGACTTAATCCCTCTGTTCTTGTTTGTCCCCTCTATGTTTATCCCCCCTGTGGGCAATAAAAAGATAGTAGTTTCGAATTTTGACACAAGGCCAGCAAGTTCGCAGGAGGGGGCTTGTCGATTACATCTACCCCAGTATTCAACTGGTACTTATTTTATCGATCCCTGAATGGATGAAAGACAAAATTGACTTCGGTGGAATTTGAACTCAGAACGTAAAAATGGACGAAATGCCGTGCTAAACATTTTGGCCGGCGTGTTAAC
>NC_068992.1:59991537-59993602 GCF_001194135.2 Octopus bimaculoides
TAATAATAATAATAATAATAATAATAATAATAATAATAATAATAATAATAATAATAATAATAATAATAATAATAATAATGATGATGATGATGATGATGATGATGATGATGATGATGATGATGATGATGATGACGATGACGATGACGATGACGATGATGATGATGATGAAAACCATAAGAAAAAATTATTGGAGCTGCTGTTAGGCTTGCGGTGATCCAGAAGACAACATTGTTGGGTACAGCTCGCATTCTAAGGGGAGCATTGTCTCTTTGAGTCACAGGAAAAGGCACTACTTGAAACCTTTGGTGATTTGTTGTTGCCTGCTTTCAAGTAAAGAATAACCGGTAATTAAGAACTATCCGAGGGTCTCTCAGAAAAACAACAACAACAACAACAACAACAACAATGATGATAATAATAATTTCTACTAAAGGCACATGGCCTGGAATTTTTGGGGAGGGGGGTAACCTATTACATCGTTCCCAGTACTTGACCTGTAAAGTCGACCTCGGCGGAATTTGAACTCAGAACAGAAAGGCGGATGAGATGCCGTGAGGCATTTCATCCGGCGTGCTAATGAAATGATGATGATGACGATGATGATGATAATTGTTTAATATCTCGTTTTACTGCAAATCTATGTTTAACCTAAGTACGAAGAAAAAAGAAGAAGAAGGAGGAGGGGGAGAAGGAGGAGGGGAGGAGGGGAAGAGGAGAAGCAACTGGATGATATTTAATGGATAAATGATAACAACAACATCAACAACGCGTTCAGCTTTCAGTTTATATTGAAAGTCTATGTCCAAACAATGAGTGAAATTGTTTACGCCGTTGGACAAAATGTTATTCACGCTTGCTCCAGGTTTTTTCCAGGCCAACATTTTAATATTTAATTAATAAGTAATTCCAATTAGATAGCATATAATTTCAATTAAACGTCTGTAAGTGGAACAAGCTTAATTGTCAAGAAACTGAACAACTGGTGATGATTTCTACAATATTACTGTCTCGACCTAATTAGTCTATTAGCACTTTTATTAATATCGATAATTAAGACCTGTAGGTTCTTGTCAAGAACTAAGGTTTCAGCAAGCTACGAGAACATACGTTGGAGTGTCGAGGTGTGTGTCGGGAGTGGAGGTCATGTGGAATATATATTGAGCTTTTTAGGCATGGTTGTGTGGGTTATAAAGTTTGTTCTTCACAACTTGCAACCATACGGTCTCAGGTTCGATCTGAGTGCTTCTCCGTATCATTTTGGGCAAGCATCTTCTGAAGAAATCCCAGAGTTGACCGATGCCTTGTGAGTAAAATGTTGCAGACTAAAACCATGCGAAACTCTGTCGTATGTATGTATGTATGTGTGTGTGTGTGTGTGTGTGTGTTTGTCATTATTCAGTTTTTTTAAGATTTCTGGTCAATAAAGAAAGAGCCGGTTTCTAAACTAGATCGAAGGTTGCTGTATTGGAATTTCAACAACATTAACAAAATATGTTAAGCCGTACATAACTGTTGATCATCATGCAGATGACATCTCTAATTCTCTGAATAATTACCATAAAACCAGCGATTAAGATTTCTCACAGAAACACATGCGCGCATTCATATACATATACATATATACATACATACGTACATACATACTTACGTACGTACGTACAGACATACTTACATACACACATAGCGGGAGAGTGAAGATTTGTAAGACATTCCAAAAATTCTTCAATTGAGATTCTTCTGTGAATAGATGCGCATACCCAAAAAATCACACATTTACAAACACTGGGAACTCTCTCAGCTCAAAAATTCATGTCGCTTCGTTAGAGACTGGCTTGAACTCGCCCAAGAACTTAAATCAAACTCAAAGAAAAATCATACTTACATACATACATGCATACAGGCTCAGGAGTGGCTGTGTGGTAAGTAGCTTACTTAATAACCGCATGGTTCCGGGTACAGTCCTACTATGTGACACCTTGGGCAAATGATTTCTACTATAGCCTCGTGCTGACCAAAGCCTTGTGAGTGGATTTGGCAGACAAAACTGAAAGAAGCCCGTGGTGTG
>NC_068992.1:59993612-59994286 GCF_001194135.2 Octopus bimaculoides
ACCGATGCTGGTGTGTTTGTGTCCCCGTAACTTAACGGTTTGGCAAAAGAGATCGATAGAAATAAGTACTAGGCTTACAACGAATAAGTCCTGGGGTTGATTTGTTCGACAAAAGGCTGTGCTCCAGCATGACCGCAGTCAAATGACTGGGGCAAATGAAAGAAAAGAAGAATATATACATACATACATACATACATACGTACATGCATACATACATACATACATACATACATACACGCATACATGTATATTGAGATAATATTTGGCCAGAATTGACCTAAGCCATGCTTAACTTAAAAGAAACAGTTGAAAGGTAATTTAACGGTGTTTCATATTACAGTCTTTCTTTGGGCACCATAGCCCATTCGAGCAAAGTGTTATTGTTTGAAGAAATATAACAGGGCGTAGGTAGTATATCTCGAATTTGTTGGAGATATCCAACCAGGAACCGTTTGAATGTTATGATTGTTTTTACTCCTCTAATGTTTTTGGCACGATGCTAAAGAGAGTAGGGCTAGTTGAGGTGAAATTGTTCTGTGTTAGTATTGTGATGCGATGTGAGCATGATTTGTGTTGAGGGTGGATGGCACGGGACCAAGCCGTGGGTGATTTTTTAAGTTAATGCCAACATCATTTGGGAAACGCTGTTGGAACATTTTCCACATCATTTGTTT
>NC_068992.1:59995799-60002818 GCF_001194135.2 Octopus bimaculoides
TATATATATATATATATATATATATATATATATCTACATACATATAAACCGTCTGGTGCTGAGTGTCGGAAAAGAGAGTGCTCAATACTATAGAAGTGATTAATAAAAGATTTTAGTTTGGTTGAGTCAACCTCTTGCTACTCTGAGTTTCGGCTACTGCCACAGAGGATCATCAGTCAAATTAAAACTCAGGCAGGCCGTAACTTCAGGCAATTGATAAACTGCTTAAAGTCCCTGTGTACCCACAGGCTGAACTCAAAGTAGCAAGGGATTCGACTCAGCTAAAATAATACCTATATGTTGTGTGTGTGTGTGTTTGTGTGTGTGCGTGTGTGTTTCTGACAGTGTTCTTCTGTCATTCACTCTCTTCGTCATTTCTTCTGCCTCTGCCAGCCAGCTTATTTGCATTTCTACTTGTCTCTTAGTAAATAATCTCGGAGGTTTACTTACGTAGTTCATTCTCTCTTCTTTTCAATCTCATATTTGCCTGTCTTGTCTGTCTGTCTGTCTGTGTGTCTGTAAGTCTACCTATTTGGTCTTTCTACCTTTCTACCTCTCTGTCTGTTTCTCTCCTTCTGTCGTCTCTCAGCCGCTGTTTTCATTTCACGTTTTCCTCTCCACCTTAACTCGTTCAGCAATCGAAACTTTACACCAATTCAACGTTGCTATCTTTTCATGACATTCTCACAGTGAACTCTGTGAATCTTAAAACCATTTTTTTTCTGGTTCTTTCTCTCAGTCTAATTCTCCATTCATATGACTGTGTGTATGTGTATGTCCGTATGAGTGTGTGTATGTGTGTATGACTGTGTGTGCGTGCATTAAATGTTTCTCTGTATGTTTATATGCGTGTCTATATCCGTATTACTTTTTTTCTTTCTCTCTCTCTCTCTATGTGTGTGTGTGTGTGTGCGTGTGTGAGCGAGCGCATGTGTATGCACGCGTGCGTGAGGATATGTGTGTGATCGTATGTGTGTGTTCGTATGTGTGTGTGTTCGTATGTGTGCGTGCGTATCACTGTATGAATATCTTTGTATTGTTATTTAATTTTATTTTATTCTTCCTGTCTCTATGTGTATCCGTTTGCCCATCCATCCATCCATCCATTCATCCATCCTTGCATCTATCTATCTATCTATCTATCTATCTATCTATCTATCTATCTATCTATCTATCTATCTATTTGCCTATTTATCTCTCTATCTCTCTCTCTCTCTCTCTATCTATCTATCTATCTATCTATCTATCTATCATTTATCTGTCAGTCAATTTATCTCCACCCACTCATCTATCTATGTGTATATATCTATATATACATATATGCACAGATGCATAATATATATAGATATATACATTCACACATATTTGTAAATATATATATATATATATATATATATACACACACACATATATATATGATCCACCTTGGAGACATTTGTCTTTCACCTTTTCTCTCTTTCACACGTTCCATCTCTCTATCTCTCCATCTCTCCGTCTCTCCGTCTCTCCGTCTCTTCGTATCTCTTCTCCAGATTTATTCCATCATTTCTGTCACTTTCTACATAATTTCTGATGAAGCTACGAATTCTCACACAAAGAAACCTAAACCATTAGTCATAATGGCGCGTTCTCTCTGAAACCAGATCTATCTTCCTCTACCTTGTTGCTAAGCAACCGCATCATCATGCCATACCAGAATGCTTCTCTTAGGATGACGTGACGTGTGTAGGTGGTCGAATCTACATCTCTAATGGACGATCTCTATACGTGTGTTTGTGCGTGCGTGTGTGTGTGTGTGTGTGTATGTATTGCAGTCTCGACAGAAGTGAGGAGTTAATTAAAAAAATTAAAAAAAGATCAAAATAAAGATTAAAAATCTCGGTGCAGGTATAACTGCTGTAACAATGACGACGACGACGACGAAGACAATGACGGCGGCGGCGGCGACGACAATAAAAATAACAGCAGGAATGACGAAACGACGACAACAACAATACAAACTACAACAAAAGAAGCAACAACAACAACAACAACAACAACAACAACAACAACAATAACGTTAATAACAACATCAGCCACAGTAAGAGCAACCGTAACAACAATGAAACGGTGACAACAACAACAACAACAATAGCATGATCGAAAATTGTAACAATTTTTCATTCAGCTAATGGCGAAAATTTTAAGGTAAAAATGCCGAAAATGAAAACACAAACAGGAAAATCTCTCTAAAATTAATTACCAACAAATATTTGAAGAACCTGACAAAAAGCAAGCGGCTTAAATACATGGAGCAAGGTACAATGAGAGGGAGAGAGAGAGAGAGAGAGAGAGAGAAACAGAGGGAGAGAGTGGAGAGAGAAGGAGAGAGAGAGAGAAGCGGAGGTTAAAGGTAGATAGATAGATAGATAGATAGAGAGAGAGAGAGAGAAAGAGAGAGTGGGGGAGAGAAGGAGGAAATTTAAATATTTATTAAATTTGTAATTTTTAATTCCTGAACGAACTGTTAAACTGTTGAAGCAATGCTGAAGCGGAAGTGTTTTAATGAAATGAAGAGGTTTCTGCGCTTTGGATTAATAATAATAATAATAATAATAATAATAATAATAATAATAATAATTTTGGCACAAGGCTAGCAATGTTTTAGGAAGAGGTTAGTCGATTACATCGATTCCAGTGTTCAACTGGTACTTATTTTATTGATCCCAAAAGGATGAAACACAAAGTTGACCTCGGTGAAATTTGAACTTGGTACGTAAAGACAGACAAAATACTGTGAGATATTTTGTTCCATGTGCTAACAGTTCTCTCAGCTCAATGGCTTCAAATCTTGGCCCAAAGTCAGCAATTCTAGGGCGTGGATAAGTCGATTATATCACGTCCAGGCTCACCAGGCCTGGGCGTGGTTCAAGCATTTCCGCCCACAAATCACGCACATAAAAAGCAATGAATTACCTGGAAATTGCTCTGACACAGAGAGGAGTTCCAGTTGTTGATTGCGAGATGGGGGGAACAAAACCGAAATGGATGGAGGAAAAGAGTGCACAGTGGTTGTTCGAAGTTTGAAAGAAAAAAACGAAGCACGAGGAGATCAAGAGAAGGCTTAGAAAGAATAAACCTGTAGAAAATGAAGGAGTGTTGCTTTTTATGTGTGTGATTTGTAGGAGGAAATGCTTGAGTCACGAAGGTTTGGTCAGCCATCAGAGAACCCATAGGAATCAGATCATTGTAAATTGTGATATGGCTATCGTTCACAACAAAACATGTGCAACCTGTGGAAAAGGTGTGCCTTTCAGTTGGAGGATTGAAAAGGCAGAAGCAACAGGCATGTCATCCGCGTCAAATTGTTAGCGTCCACACTGCCGCGTCCAATCGTCTCATCCCGAGAGTTCACATGTCTGTGAAATACTCAGCCATTTACACGTTAAATCAGGAAACAATGATTCATTTCAATTATTGAGTGTCTGACAGAAATTGAAATTACAAATGAGACGATTGGACGCGGCGGTTTGGACGCGGATGATTGCATGTTGAGCCTGTTTAGGTGACAGTACATTTTAGCACAGGAGACATGCACTCAGACGCGCTCGCGCATAGACACACATACACACAGACACACATACACACATACACACACACATACACACACACATACACAAACACATACACATACACAAGCACACACGCAGGTGCACGGAGAATTATATGCATTCAGATAGAGTGACAGGGAAAGAGGGGTAAGAGAGACTTTTCTGATGCATGTAAGCATAACTGAATGTTTATACACATAAATGGAAAGGAAGAGAAAGATAGATTGAGGGAGAGAGAGAGAGAGAGAGAGAGAGAGAGAGAGAGAGAGAATGGGGAGAAGGAAAGAAACATTAATATGTCGGATGTCAAGTAAGTCAGCATCAAATTATTGACGCCAAAACGTTTCATACCCTGTGCCTTTAACATAATTTTCAGGTAGAATCTATGAATTAAAGGAGTAATCCACCTGATGAGTCTCTTTATAGTTTTTGTCAACCCAGTTTCAATAAAAAGAAAAAAAATGTAGATAAACCCAAGGGTATAGGAAACAACATCTAAACGGAGGGTTCGAACGCAGACTTATATTTGCGAAACGAACTTCTTAACCAATCGCCCACACTACGCCTTGGTACGTTATATATAAATACTCTATGAAATCAGTTCTCAAAACAAAGACAAGGTTACCAACATTGTCCAGAATCGATAGTTCAGCTCTTCGATTTACTGTTGCAAAATATTGACAAACAAGTTTCTTGTCTTCAATAATTTAGCAGCTTAACTGCTTTAACTAATAATATTCGACTAATTAATTGTGCTTTACGTTGCCGTATTGGCATCAGAATATATCATATACAATGACGAATCATAATGGGCTTTCTTCTTCTTCTTCTTCTTCTTCTTCTTCTTCTTCTTCTTCTTCTTCTTCTCCTTCTTCTCCTCCTCCTCCTCCTCCTTCTCCTTCTTCTTCTTCTCCTCCTCCTCCTCCTCCTCCTCCTCCTTCTTCTTCTTCTTCTTCTTCTTCTTCTTCTTCTTCTTCTTCTTCTTCTTCTTCTTCTTCTTCTCCTCCTCCTCTTCTTCTTCTTCTTCTTCTTCTTCTTCTTCTTCTTCTTTTTCTTCTTCTTCTCCTTCTTCTTCTCCTTCTTCTTCTTCTAATTTAACACAATTTGCTCAAGTCACGCCTTGCCAAAGAGTGACTTTTATTACTTTCGGGGTTGAATTCTAAAGGAGAAACCGAGAGAACAATAAATGAGTTTGTATTCTTAATGCTGTTTTGCTGTTGATCTGATTAATGTTTATGTAGAAGTAAACGAAACAAGCATTAAAATACACGAAAGTTCATGCTGTCTCATCAAGTACAGAATTAAATGTAGAGATTACAAGGTGACATACATTTTGTATAAGGAAACATGACTTGTGCTCGATCACCATTCAGTAATAATATATAGTAAGAATCTGGTTAATGGAGCTGGCGGCTGACACAAAGTGTTTTGGTTGTTTTAATAACGGTTCTACTAACAGAGCTGCACCAATGTCTGTTCTCAGGTCTTTCTTGACATTTAAGTCAATAGATTATAAAGGTGAAACATGTGTTGTATAGGCAAACATGGCCAGTATTCGATCGCCATAAAATATTGGTTTCAAATTTTGGCAGCAATCCTAAAGGAGGGGATGAGTCAATCACATTTACCCCAGTACATGACGAACTTCATTTTATCGACTTTAAAAAGTTGAAGGTCAAAGCTGACTTCGGTGGGATTTGAACACTGAACGTTAATAACCGGAAGAAATGTCACTAACCAACGATAACGATTCTGCCATCTCTCGGCTTTGATTAGCATAAAATATTTTTTAAAATAATTTTGGCACAAGGCTATCAAATTTAGGGAAACGGGAAAGCCGATTACGTTAATCCCAATGCTCAGATGGTATTTGTTTTATCGACCGCAAACGGCAAGGTCAGCTTCGGCGACATTTGAACGCAGAATGTAAATAGCCGGAAGAAATGCCACTAAGCATTTTGTTCGACGCGATAACGATTCTGCCGGCCCGGCTCGCCGCTTTGGTGAACATAAAATTATAAAGAGCTGGGTGTCACAGGGTTTTTTTTGCTTGTTTTCATAATTGCTCCGCCTTAAGAGCAAACAACATCGACGATCCTTCCAGGCATTTTGCATGAAATTAAAAATCACACACCGAAACATTTGACAATTATTTTACGTTATTATTATTATTATTATTATTATTATTATTATTATTATTATTATTATTATTATTATTATTATTATTCAGTTTGTTCATCGTGTACAAGTACATATGCATTCATCACTATTTTATTTATTTATATTCATTTTTAGACAAATCGAAGCATGTCTTAGACAATTCCGGAGCGTATTGAACTTACGTTGGGCGTGCCTTTTGACCCACCCTGTATATAGATTACACGCTGACCCATATTTTGTTTAGCCAAACAGGACTTGTGTTCAGTTCTCATAAGATATTAAATAGAAACAATCTGGTTAATAGAGAGTGTTTTGTGGTTTTAGTGGCTCCATCTTGAGGAAGAACAACAACACAAACGACCGTTTTCAGGCCCTCCATGACAAATCCAGACAAATCCACCATCTTGGCTATTAGGGGTTTTGTTGTTATGTAGCTCCGACTGAGTAGATTTTTGATCCAATGTTTTCCAGCCGTGAATTAAGTCCCAAAACTTGGCCTAAATTCTTGCATTAGAGTGGACCCTGCTAAGGACACCCAGAAACCAGGCTGGGGTGTTAAATCGAGGACCCAATTGAGCTCACTACCCGAGAACAGATACAACCCACACGACAAGATTTACACATAAGTTTTACCTAAAAGGTAATACCCAACACCTAGTAATATGTATGATCCAACAGTGCAGAAGTTCCCCTCGTCTCACGTTTTTTAGGTAGGTCCACCATCCGTCGACGGATTGCAAGGCCCCTTCGTAGATCTTATTCGTCTTTGCTAACTTTAGTAGACTTGAATAACGTGAACTGAAGTGTTTTGTTCATGAACACAACGCACCACCAGGTTCAAGATTCGAACCCAGAATTTTACGATCATGAGTATAACGCCCTTAACACCAAGCCGCGCGCTCTCCACCATAATTTTTACCACCCGGGCTTTGGTCGAACCGAGTCTAAGGTAGAAACCTCTTGCTCAAAAGGCGGCACAATGATGTTATATGCAAAACTTCGTAAGTACGAAAAGACTGCATCAACTATAGAGCCATAATTGCGTTAGGAAGGATTCTAGAAGGACTGTAATTCAATCTCTTCAGAATATCAGAAAAATCAAACAAATATCTATGAGTTTGTTGACCGAGTGGTTCTATTTAACAGAGATATAGTTTCACTTGTAATATAACGAGATATGAAGATTTTGGAAACAATTTTTAAAGCGTAATTCGTATACTTAGATTTGTGAATCACACACACACACACACACACACACACACACACACA
>NC_068992.1:60003337-60007039 GCF_001194135.2 Octopus bimaculoides
ATATATATATACATTCATGCACACACATACGCAGACACAGCTCACACACACACACGCACACACACACACACACACACACACATTTACGAACATAGGCACATCATCGATTCTCGTAAAATTTTTCCTTTGTTAGTGATTTATTCTGATGAAAAAAAAAGTACTTTTTTTTCTCCTTTTATAGTTAGTTTATCCTTGACACTCGAAAGGTTTTTATAATAGGTAAACATCAGGTTATAATGGATTGAGTTATGTTTAGAGTAGTTAAATTGTTTTCCTTCCTGAATTTTTCTGAGTTTCGAAGGCTTTTACAGGGAGGAAAGTAGATGAAAGCAATAATGAACAGTTTCAAAGTGAATCATTGTTATAGAAGAGAATCCGTCAGAGATTTCTTTTCAATACAATAAAAAATACAGGACGTGACGACAGTGAACGGAAAATGGCGACCCATTGAGAAAGAGTTACGTAACTGTGGTTCTTTCCTTTGAGAGTGCTTAATAATATCTCTGCTTTCTTTTTTTTTTTACGTCACTTGGACATAGCAATAAGCGCAACCCCTTTGACATTTTCGAGGCCTTCGGGAAAGGAAGTAATTCGTGAAAGGCACCCAGAAGCGAAGAGGCGGAAGCTTGTAATTTAGTCATCCATCCATCCATCCATCCATCTTTCTTCTCTGCCCAAAATTCCTGGGTGAGCCGTGGGGGTAAAGACTTCAATCATCTACTCCTCAGGTGTTAATGCTTCCTGATATTGCTAATTTCTCCCTCGATTTTATTACCCTTTTCTGTGTGATTGTGTGGCTAAGTAGTAACCATGTGTTTAGGAAGGAAGCTTCTTACCACACACACACGCGCGCTTGCACCCTTCAAAAGAAGTACTGAATGTTTTAAGCAACGATCTTCCAATATCGATGTTTTTACTGGAGAAGGTTAAAAGCTTATTTGGGCTGATGATTTTGGAACTTAGGGTAATAAGTGATTCAGTGGTCAGAGAAGGACTGGCCAGTAGATTTTGCATGACAGAGGTCCACCGTTGTATGGACACTCGCTGCTGCCACATAAACTAGTTTCACATGCCTAAGAGTCAAATAGACAATATGTTTATTTGACCTACAGACACAGATAAGCTCGGTAGATCAGAAACCTAGGAGAGTAAGCTGTTAATAAACCGGTAGAAGACAACAGGAACGAAATAACATATCTTTTCCAAGCAACATCATGAATCTTCCAGTATCGGCATGGAGGTTTTGGATCGCCGACGCTTGTAAACATGGTAAACAAAATGTACATGGTCAACAAAAAAAAGAGAGGCTCTAGATGGCAAACTAGATAGAGAACCCGGGTAATTAAGTAAAAGAAAATCAGTGTCATCTTATACCTTTTCAAACATGATGCATAGATCAAAATATTTAAATCTGTCTGAACACCAAGGTTCGTCTAGCGTTAAGAAAGTATAACAAAGTGGTTATGATTCATTTCTGCAAACATTGCAAACATTTTACCAGTAATATATTAGAGGTGATATCTCCTTTATAAATAAACTTTCTGCCTGATCAAAATATATCAACATATAGATGTAGGAAGGTAGTGACCAGGCACATCGTAAGCACATCGGATAACATGTCAAACGGTATTTCTATCAGCTCTGGGTTCATATGTTGTCAAGGTAACCTTTGCTTTTCAACCTTTCAGGGTCGATGAAATAAAGTACTGATAAAGTACTAGGGCCGATGTAATCGACTAGTCCATCCTCCTCAAAATTATTAGCCCTGAATCCTGCCACGGACCGTTCTAATGACGACGCCCAGTTCTGATGGCTGTTGTAGTTTTGGACACTCACGCGCCATGGACGCCAAGTCAGATGCCTTATGAATATTAGGGCACGAAAAAAATATTAAATGTAGGTGGCGGTATAACGGACATGGGAAAATATCTTGAGCTCCGTATTATTGCGTACAAAGTTCAAATTTCATCGGGGATCGGCCTTGCTCTTTGTCTTTCTGGTACTTGAGAAACTAATGAAAGAAATTGCTTACTAGACCTGATTTGAAAAATTCCAGCCGTTTGTCAACGCACGAACATAATATGTAATAGATAAAATTGATATAAGAGATATATTGTTTTTAACTGAGGCAAAATATTTGTAGCTTTAAGGGAGGGGTCTTTATCGATTATAGTGACATAGTGACTCTAATACCAGGGCAGTACTTTATTTTATGAAATCCTGAATGATGAAAAGCAAAGTGGATCTCGCAGGATTTGAACTTGGAATATGAAAAAAAACGGGATGAATACCGCTAAACACTTTCTCCGACGCTCTAACGATTCCACCAGCTTGCTACCCTGGCAATCCAGAAAATATGGATTTCTAATTTAGGCACCAGACCAGTAATGTTGAAAGGAGGTGTCAGTCAATACCATCGTGCCCAGTTCTTGGATGGTACATTATTTCATCATTTTCTAGAAGGATGAAATGCAAAGCTGGCGTCAGCAGGAATGTAAAGAGCTGGAATAAGTATCAGGATGCTTTTTACTCCAATGCTATAACGATTCTGCCAACTCACTGCCTTTATACGATGCATTATATTGCGTGTAATTAAGATAGGATACCGAGTCCGAAAACGTTTAAGTTTGAATCAAGCTATATGGCTTAAACTTTACGTCACTGCGTTGTAAAACAGAGTGATTTCATCTCAAGAGATTGATGACGCGTTAAATGTATAATATTGTAAGCAGCCAACCACTTTCTGCGGACGTGTGACTTGAGTTTTTGGAGCTAGTTTTAATTAAGAAATTCACTTTCAGATGAACAATTTGGTGGCCCTATTGAACAAAGAATCACCTCAAAGTATAGCTGAAATATTGTCTTCTCTGAAGAAAGCATTGTTTCCCAAACAAGAAAACGAAGAAATGAATAAAACAAAGCTTGTCCATCTAAGTAATTAGAAAATTGCCATCATACACATAAAATTACACTTGGGGTTTTACTCGTAAATCCAAAGCTATACAAAGGGGATAACTGTGATTACATTAGCATATACATAGGGAAATTTATAACGTGTTTCATTAAAAAGGTGGCTTTCAGTGTTGATTATAGTCGACTAGAATACTAGATGCTCAAAAATCAAATGAAACTACTGTACTTTGTCCGACATTTTCTTATTTTCAGAGCTTTAACGTGGAGTATGGCTTTTATAAACAGATTAAGGAACTAAAAAAAAAGCCCATGTAGCACATCTATCTGAGATATCATCGAGTTAGCTAGGAAATTTTGCTGAAAAACACCAAGCGCTTATTGACAGTCAGATTATGTTATTCATTGAAAAAGTCATATCGACTTTCTTTGCACGAGCCAACGATGATGCCTCTATGTACTTGTGCAATCCAAGGTACAGTTGCTGAAGATGCTCTGCAACAACGCAGTTGTGAAGCGACCTACTTAACAGCACAGGCACATGTCACACCTGATCTGTTCAAGCTGACTAAGGATCAAGACACTCTAGTCATGACCATCAGGAATTCATAGTCGTGAACATATCGTGTCTATGTTTACTATCTAGAACCACATAATCCATTGTAATTTTCCTCTTCTTAAGACGATTTAGTGGGATTTGAGGGAAATTTGACTATTATTTCAAGCAAAGGAAGTGGTCATTTAGAGAGAGAGAGAGAGAGAGAGAGAGAGAGAGAGAGAGAGAGAGAGAGA
>NC_068992.1:60007113-60009391 GCF_001194135.2 Octopus bimaculoides
AGAGAGAGAGAGAGAGAGAGAGAGAGAGAGAGAGAGAGAGAGAGAGAGAGAGAGATCTCCCTCATTCAGGCAATAAGGATACTCCACTTACTAGAAATAGCTGCCAATTTTTTTATCATCTACATTTTACAGACTCGGAAGAAAAAGGTTAAAAATAGATATACTCTCTGACAAAAAGAGGGAAGGGCACGGTTAGATGGCATAAGATCCCCATTTTACTAAATAAGGTCTTGCCTGTGGCTAAACAACAACAACGACCTAAACAGAAGGTATCATAAGGATGGGGTGAATGTACGCTGAAACCTGCGAAATCTCAGTGAGTAAAGTCTAAATAGGATAAAGCGTGTAATCCGGTGCTCTACTGATTATGATACTCGGTAGATGAGTAGAACGGTACTTGTCGAGTACGACTCGCAGAAATTGATATAGCTTTGTTAATTACAGGGATGTAATTTAATTAATTAAGTAGATCGGTTTCTTTTGACAACAATATACGAACTCAAATGACAACTTTAATGACGCTTTCTACTATAGACACAAGGCCAGCAACTTTAGGGAAGAGGATAATTCAATACCTTGGTCTTAGCACCTGACTGATACCTACATTTTTGTTCCCCAAAGGACGAACTGCAAAGTCGTCCAAACCTCGCTAGAGTTTGAACTCAGAACGTAAAGCCACAAAAAATGCTTCTTTGCATTTTGTCTGGCGTGCCTGCGATTCTGCCAGCCCTCTTAATAATAATCCTTTCTAAGGTAGGGTGCTGGCTGAATCGTTAGGACGCCGAAGAAAAAGGCTTAGCGGCATTTCTTCTGGTTTTACGTTCTGAGTTCAAATTCTGCCGAGGCCGACTTTGCATTTCATCCTTCGCGGATCGATAAAATAAGTACTAGTTGAGCACTGGGATCGATGTAATCGACTTGCTCACTCTCCAGAGGCTATTGGTTTTGTACCAAAATACGAAACCGATAATATTCCTTTCTACTATAGGCTCGAAGCATGAAATTTGCAGTGAGAGGAATAGTCGATTAGATCGATCCCCGTATTTGACTGGCACTTATCAATTTCCGAGCAATGTCGATCTCGGCGGCATTTCAATTCAGAACATGAAACCAGAAGAAATGCTGCTAAGCATTTTGTCCAGCGTGGTAAGCATTTTGTCAGCTCACTGTCTTGGTGTCAGTTCTAATAACATAAAATAATAACATTACCAATATTTGTTTTGGAAGAGAATCTCAAAGTTCATTTCAGAAACACGGCATCGCAGAGGAAACGATAATCACTAATAGAATTGTCATTTGAGAATGGACGCGATATGACGTGACGTGTGGACAGAAAAGCTCCTTATTAGAATAACTATGCTCAACATTTCTGCTGAGAATTTTTGAGGGAGTGAAGGCCAAACATTTTAATCCACACAATCTCAGATTTCAGAATATTGTCAGGAGCATAGAAATGGTAAAAAAAATAAAAAAATAAAAAATAATGGTTTTGCTAGAATGATATATCATATCACCACAACACAGTTGCTTTTTTTTTTTATATATCTCAGAAGCACATTCCTCTGCTAATGATTATCATCATCAATAAATCGGTTTATGGCATGATATTAAGCAGTATTTGACGATATCAATATCGTGTCTTTCTTGGTATAGAGTTTAGATAAAAGCATATTTATAACAGGCTGCACATATCTGAGCGATTTTGCGTGTTCGCTTGCTTTCTTCAATAACAAACGTCATCGCAGGCTATAATCGCATATTTGATGAAAAAAAAAAGGTGCTGTAATAGTGTAGCATGTTTGATATGTTACACTCCTTGTAAACATGATGTGTTCGATAATGTATAGCGTATCTGCTTTGATATAAAACGTAATATATTTTCTTCTGGATATAAAACGTCAACCTCAGCGGAATTTGAACTCAGAACGCAAAGATGGACAAAATGCCGCAAAACATTGTTGTCCTCCGTGCTGACGATTCTGCCACCTCACCGCCTTAAATACAATAAATAATATAGATTTCAAATTTTGGCACAAAGCCAGCAAATTTGGGGGAGGGGTAAGTTGATTATATCGACCCCAGTACTCAAATGGCAATTACTTTATCGACCTTGAAAGAACGAAAGGCAAAGTCGACCTCGGTGAAATTTGAACACAGAACGCAAAGACGGACGAAAGACGCCTTATATATCCTGCGTGCTAACGATACTACTAACTTGCCGCGTATGTATATATGTATATATATATATATATATATATATATATATATATATATATAT
>NC_068992.1:60010140-60012787 GCF_001194135.2 Octopus bimaculoides
TCTCTCTCTCTCTCTCTCTCTATATATATATATATATATATATATATATATATATATGTATATATGTATATACCAGCAATGTACTGTGGTGGAAACGCGGCCGGGTGTCGATTTAATAAATTATACGCCTTCAAAATATTTGACTCCTTGGATTTGAATGAATGTTAAAGATTATTATTGACAGGAAGAAACACACTTTGTTGAAGCTTTTATTTATTTTGTTTTATATACTTTTTGGTCTATTATTTTTTTCTTTTGCTTTGAGAATATTCCATAAAGCATGTTTATCAGTCATGCTGCTAATGCAATGTTTATATGTTTAAACAGTAAAAATAATGACATTTGTTTGAGTTAATTCCATATTGTTCGGGAACAATAATGGAAAAAAACAATCGAACATTTGTTTTGTGATAGTTTGACATGTTTATTTGTAATAAACTAAAGACACAACAGCTACCTCGTCATCTTTCACTGCCGTTCTAAACCCAAATAGCAAGCACTTTGATACAGATACCATCAAAACTCCGGGGAAATAAGACCGATAATTTTGCAATAAAAGTGATTAGGGGTTTAGAAAATAAGAAAATAACAGCCTAAAGCATGAATCATATTCTGTGTACCTTTCTGTGTGTGTCTGTTACTTTGTGTGTTTGTTTGTTACTCTGTGTCTATCTATTTATCTACCTATCTGTATGTATGTATGTATGTATGCATGTATGTAAACGAATATGTATATATAAGCGCAGACATGGCTGTGATAAGAAAAGTGCTTTGGGTTAAGCCCCACAACGCAGTCCTTTTTTTTTATATAGAAATAACCTTCTATCATAGCCAGGAGCCTACCAATGCCTTATGAGTGAATTTTATAGACGAAAACTGACTGGAAGCCTGTCACATACATACACACACACGTTCGTGCGTGTATGCATACATTTTTTGGTATAGGTCCAAAGCTTAAAATTTTGAGAGAGAGTCCTAGTCGATTACATGAACCCCACGCACCAAAATATTTTGCATTCTATCTATAATACATTATTATTATTATTATTATTATTATTATTATTATTATTATTATTATTGTCGATAAATGAAGTACCAGTATGGAACTGGAATCGACGTAATCGACTATTCCCCTCCCCCAAATTTCAGGCCTTGTGCCTATAGTAGAGAGGATTATTATTATTATTATTATTATTATTATTATTATTATTATTATTATTATTATTATTATTATTATTATTATTATTATTATTATTATTATTATTATTAAGGCTGTGAGCTGGCAGAGTCGTTAGCATGCCGGACAAAATGCTTCGCATCATTTCATCCGCCTATATGTTTTGAGTTCAAATTCCGCCGAGGTCGACTTTACCTTTCATCCTTTTGGGTCGAAAAATTAAGTACCAGTGAAACACTGGTTTCAATGTAATCGACTAGTCCCACCCAGCAAATTCGAGGCCTTGTGCCTCCAGTAGATAGGATTAATTTGTTTATTTGTTAAATGTAAAGCGTTGCCACTTTCGAAATATACAATGTGAATTTTAATGGTGGTGCGTAATCGTGGTGTGTGACTTTTGATAGACGTGCATCTGTGTGTATATGCACACACACACACACATACACACACACACACATTGGTATTGTCGTTATATAATATTTCATCTTCCATCGAAAATGGTTGAACTATTACTTTTATTTCCATAATGATTCTGCGTTTGTATGATTTATGTTTTAAAGTTACTGAAATTAGAACGATTATTCTGGTTTTGTGTTTTTCTTAATTTTCTTTTTCTATTTTGGTTTTGTTTTGGGGCGGGGAGAGTAACATTTTTTTTAACAATTAATTTATAATAAACTGTTTTGTAGTTTCTGCCGAACACTGTCCGTTTTGAAATCGATTTAATATATTAATTATGATTTCAAAAATCGATTTTATTGACATTTGAAACTCTATTGTTCTATTTTGAAAGTGTTTAAAAAAAAATATTTGAAAAATAATTCGATGGAAATGAAAATTCCGAGAAAAATATTTTAGATACCTGAACACTTGAATAGATTTAATTATCACAGGAGAATTCGCGGGGATGAAAGACCTTCTAGAAATAGCAACTAAATCTCCCTCACTTTACAATCCTTACTGGTAACCGTCAGTTACGACGACGAGGTTTCCAGTTGATCCGATCAAAGCATACACACACACACATACATATATAATTTATGTATATACATATATCAAAACAGTAGATTAAAAATATTTTTGGTATTTATTCACCATTACACATGTTTCATTTACTAATAGGAGTTACAAAATTGTACATGTAGTAGAAAGATTAAGATATCTCCTATTAAAAATTCTTCAGGCAGAGAACAACAATAATACGTTATCAATAATGTATTACCCTCTTGTGATATATAACTACTCTGCAGAAAATATGTCCCAGAATTTTTATTCTTATGCATTCCTCAAAGAACTATGACATGTACATACGGAATACTGGAATAAGCAGATGCTCTTCAAGAGGACATACCCTATCTATCTATCTATCTATCTATCTATCTATCTATCTATCTATCTATCTATCTATCTATCTATCTATCTATCTATCTATCTATCTGTGTGTGTGTGTGTGTGTGTGTGTGTGTGTGT
>NC_068992.1:60012849-60014238 GCF_001194135.2 Octopus bimaculoides
TCTCTCTCTCTCTCTCTCTCTCTCTCTCTCTCTCTCTCTCTCTATCTATCTATCTATCTATGTATGCATTCTTACAATAGGCTTCTTTCAATATCCGTCTACCAAACTAAACGTACTCACAAGGCTCTTGTAAGTCTGAGGTTAGCAGAAGACACTTGCCCAACTTGCCACGCAATAGAATTGAACTCAGAATCGTGTAGTTGGGAAGCAAACATTTTACCAGACAGGCACATCTTAAGAATCGTGGAAAGATTGCTCGAAACCCTATATTGACCATCTGGTTGTTTATGCTGTCATCTATTAAATGTTTCTGTCAGAGAACGACATATTCAAATAGTAAAACAGGATATAATATTTATCACCATTAAAAGGTGGTGAGCTGGCAGAAACCTTACAACGCCGGGCGAAATGCTTAGCAGTATTTCCTCTGCCGTTACGTTCTGAGATCGAAATCCGCCGAGGTCGACTTTGCTTTTCATCCTTTCGGGGTCGATAAATTAAGTACCAGTTATGCACTGGGGTCGATGTAATCGAATTAATTCCCTTTGTCTGTCCTTGTTTGTCCCCTCTATGTTTAGCCCCCTGTGGGCAATAAAAAAACAAGCATTTATCCCCACTAATTGCGCCGAGGTCGACTTTGCCTTTATCCTTTCGAAATCGATCTGATCGACTGGCCCCCTCCCCAAAAATTTCGTGCCTTGTGCCTAGAGTAGAAAAGAATATTTATCCCCACTTAAACGTGGATAACCTGCAAGAACAAACTACACCATGATGGATACCATGAGATGGACTCTCATTTTGGATATAGAAGTAGAGTTCGTCGTAACAGAACTTCCACGTTGAAGTGGAGATAAATATCACTTGTCGGTATTAATACTGCCTCTGTTGCTAATATATATATATATATATATATATGTTTAGTAAAACAAGATGTCGCTGAATAATTTAGTTATCTTTTAAAAAACTTTGCTCATAGAAATAAGCCTCGCTTTCAATTACCACTCCTCTTCAGAATTGCTTGTCGTTTTGTTTAATTCTTTTTACCAAACAGTTTAGCTCCAGGCTTTCCAGGTGGATAACTTTTTATATATATATATCTTTATATATGTTTAAATGCATATTTTCCTGGCATTAAATTTCTTGCATCTGCACACGCACACCAACCCACACGTCTATCTATCTATCTATCTATCTATCTATCTATCTATCACTTAATCAATACTTCTCTCATCCTCTCTTTCTCTATCTGTCTCTCCCTCTCTTTATATTATTCGTATTTACCGATATCTCTTCCCCCTCTCTTTCTGTATACACACACACACACATACACACACACACACACATATATATATATATATATATATATATATATATATATATATATATATA
>NC_068992.1:60015369-60019795 GCF_001194135.2 Octopus bimaculoides
AGGAGGAGGAGGAGGAGGAGGAGGGTAAGAAAACGAAGAAGGAGGAGAAGAAGCAGAAGGATAATAATAATAGTAATAATGATAATAAGATGATGATGATGATGATGATGACGATGATGATGAAAAAAAAAGTTTTTTTTCTTTCTGACTTTTCTTCAATCGTATATTTTATCCAACAACGTAACGGCTTTATTACTTGAACGCTTTTACAGTAAAAGTACAGAGAATATTAATGGTATATATTTCAACCTCCGAACGCCTATATAGAGACTATAAAATAAACAGTTTTGATGTTCCCACACCCGCTCACCCATCACTAATTCGTATTTAAAATAACTCCTCTTTCATTCGTATTTCGACAACTCATTGGCAAAAACCAGCAGAACTCTGGACTAAATGTTTTTCAGTATTTGTTTTTTTTTAAAGTATTCAATATTCAGTTTTTCAGTATTTCTAAGTCCCGAGTTCCATTTCAGCAACCGAACCTTTATCATTCAATCCCGTTTGAGTGGGTTACATTTATATAACAACAGTAATAATGTCGATACAGTCTGCTATATTTTCTTATATTTTCTCGAAGATTTTGGCTTTTTTTCCTAAGGATGTCAAGTTATAGCGTTTTTGAATAACAGAAGATAAAATTTCTAACAATCGTGACTGTAAGGCGGGTTTCATTCATAGTTTAAATCGTTTCATTTTCAGTTACACCGTTGAAGCTAGTTGAAGAAGTACATAAGTCCCGCAATACCTCTATTCCCATCTCTTAAAACAGGGATCTTCAGAACTCAGCAAAAAAGAAACCGTCATACGACGAACATTCTAGGACGAGTATTGCATTACATTCAATCCAGGTTTTCGATGCAGCTGCATTATGTCCACCTTGGATACAACCTTTTTAAGTGACGTTGCTATTTCGTTTCAGACATTCGTGAATTTTACCACTTTTCTTCGCCACCGTAGCTTAGTGGTTTGGTAACAGGTATCGATAGCATAAGTACAAGACTTAAAAGTAAGTACTGGGGTTGATTTCGTTGACTAAGCCCTTTCAAGGCAGTGCCCCAGCATGGCCGCAAACCAATGCCCGAAATAAAGGATAAAATAATAGAATATAAATCTCACATTGTATTAATCTTCGAGTATCCAGCTTTGCTCCGAATGACGTCATTACAGTGTAAGACTCATGTTTCTGCACGGTTACGCTTTGTTAATTACAGACGCTAACGTAGTTCGATGTTTTCCACAAATAATCTGTTAGAAGACTATCTTCCAGACAAACATTGCAGGGAACGCCTTTATTTGTTTTGGGTTTTTTAAAAAATATTTTTTTCATTACCTTCTTTTTTCGGCTCTGCTAAAGCTATAAGACATTTGCTTCCAAGCGTCGCGAAAAATGGCTTACGGTACTTCTTCAAGATCTGAATTCAATTTCCTCCGAGTTCAACTATGTATTTCATCCTTTCGCAGTCAATAACATAATTACCAGTCAACTACTAGAGTCAATGACATCAGCTAACCTTCTATTCGAAAATTCCTGGCCTTGTACCTAAGTCAAAAACAATTATTTGACAGCATTCTAAACACAGACTTACTTCACACAATGTAATCTTATCTCTCCAAACACTTCTTGTCACACCATAACTTCACCGAATACTCCTTCATAGAATTGTACACTATAATTTATATCACACACTTCTTCTAAGTAATTCTATCTATGCCATCAGATTTTTACGAAGCTAGAGAATATTTTAACTAAGCGTCTGATTCTTCGCTAAATAAAGGTGAGAATAATTGGAAAACATAAAGACTATCAGTCTCACCATACTAATTTGGCTTAGATGTTAACTTACTCTCTTCCTCACTCCCCCACCACGCACAAACTGTCTACCTGTCTGTCCGCCCATTAGTTTGTCTATCTATCTATCTATCTATCTATCTATCTATCTATCTATCTATCTATCTATCTATCTATCTATCTACCTACCTACCTATCTATCTATCTATCTATCTATCTATCTATCTATCTATCTAACTATCTATCTATCTATCTATCTGTCAGTCTATCTGATTGTCTGTCTGTCTGCGTGTGTGCATATGTATGTACATATATCTTCTATTATTTTTATTATTTTTATTTGTTTTAGTCATTAGCTTACGGCCATGCAGGAGTATTGCCCTGAAGAATTTTTGGCCGAATGAATCAACTACACTTCTTAAAGCGTTGAACATTTTTCTATCGGTGTCCTTTGCCGAACCGCTAAGTTACGGGGACGTAAACAGACTAACAAGCACTGGTGGGGGACAAACGCGGACATACACACACACATACACGCACACGACGGGTTTCCTTCAGTTTCCGTCAACCAAATCCACTCACAAGGCCTTGGTTGGCCCGAGGGTATAGTACAAGACACTTATCCAACGTGCCACGCAGTGGGACTGAACCTGGAGCCATATGGTTGGGAAGCAAGCGTCTTATCGCACAGCTAGAGCGGCGCCTGGACAGGCATATACATGTATTTATATGTGTATATGTGTGTGTTTGTGTGTGCGCGTATGTGTGTGTGTGTGTGTGTGTGTGTGTGTGTATGTGTGTATTTGGTTTTACTACGCATCCACGTCACTAACTAATAATGGACAAACGCCATTTTCTTCCTCCATTTATTTCTCCATGTATGTCTTAAAATTTAGTCTGTATAGACAAAATGACTGAGGTTGTCAATTGGTCACTTGATCTGTCGTCTGCTAAATTTGTTTCATAAAACAATTGTCTCCCCTTCACTTCTCTCTCTCTCTGTCTTGTCAGCCCTATTTTACGATATGCGAAAGTATCAAGTGTTTTGAAACGTTCACTCATCGTACAATTTAAATAAACATCAAGGGCGGATTATTTACCTTCCAGTCTAGTGGAAATTCAACAATACTGACAACGATATAAACTATATTCAGAAAACGTTATCTTGCTTTAGCTTTTATTCTCTCAGAACATCAAACATTTATAACTTAAACCGCTCGAGAATCGTGTTTTATTGCTACCAAAAAATTTTATGGATGGAAAACATAGTGAAAATTCTACTTTTGTATCTAAATTACAAAATTCAGAGTTTGAGATTGCCAAATAAACTTAACTTCCAATAAGCTCTTCTCAGATTCAAAATAAAAAAAAAAGAGAACCTCTTTATACTTCTAGTTTAATGAAAATTCAATTAAGATTGTGTATTATACAATTGTAACTTGCTGGTAATTCATTTGCAATTTATTTAAACATATTTAAGATATCATCATACAAACTATTCTCAGACAAGAAACATTGAAGTGCATAGATCTACTAAGAGAAAATCAGATCGAATAGGTTACCTTATAAATGTAGCAGAGAAAAATGAAAAGCATATAGATTTAATAAAATACATTTAATTTCACATTCTTAAGGAGAGGGATAGGCCTGATGACTGCTAACAATAACATGGATGTTACAACGAACATTTGTGTGTTTGAGTCTTAGCATAGCGTGTCCCATGACAACGATTTCAAAAACTTATCTTTATCTCTTTGTTTTCTAACAACGACAAAGGTTTATTCATTTCAGGCGATTGTAGATCGTACTTTATTGCTGATAAAAATTGATAATTGATCTGTTGTATCAATGTAAACATAGATAAAAACCCATTTTTGAATACACATCACTAAACTAATATTCATGTGAAGAATAGCATGAATATTAGGGCGAACGTTTGTGAATTTCAAGCTCAGCTCGGCACATTCATCAATGTAGAATCTGTTTGTTTGTTTACTTAATGGATCATCGATATGGCTAAATCCACTTTCGATCATATTGGAACATGGAAATGCAAGTAAAAACATGTCGGCGACTGCTCTAAGATTTCGATGTTTCATTGAAGCGTTTCTATTGCTTCAGAAAGAAAAAAATCGCTAAAGACTATATTTAAACAATGTCTTTGCCTCGAGAGCTACGTTAATTTCAATCAATTTCTTTCATGTCATTATCTATCAATTTTATATGTCACCGCCTAAGCTACAACAGTGCGAAGAAGTGCACAGTAATCAGCGGTGTATAGCAACATCCGATAACCAGGTCGATACAGTGATATAACTATAGACTATATCAAATACATTCATCTGCTTCATGCTCCAATTGTAAAAAGCTCAAGGAAATATTTTAAAATTACTGCGATGTCGAACAAATGAAATAAGCCAGTCTTTTTTCTTTTATCCTTTAATTGTTTCAGTCAATGGACAGAGGCCATGCTAGGGTACCACCTTATATATTTGTTATGTGCATGCGCACCAAGATATTCCCCTAAAGAATTATATATATATATATATATATATATATATATACCGGAGTAAAACTGTCCGATGAACGGGAACGTGAAACTCAGAGTAACAGTCTTTTGTTATATTTCTGCTG
>NC_068992.1:60020778-60025188 GCF_001194135.2 Octopus bimaculoides
TATATATATATATATATATATATATATATATATATATATATATATATATGCGTGTAGGGCTATTGAGCACGACACTTAGTCAAGGTGCTGCACAGTGGGACTGAACCTGAAACCTCATGGCTGCAAAACCAGTTTCTTAGCCACACAGCCATGACTCGATCTTGCACTATATAAATATATTTCCCTTGTACTTCATTACTAATACATTGTACTAATACATTCCCATGCACTTGAATAAGTCTAAAATATAAGTGAGCTAAATATACATACATAACACGTGATTATTATTAGCATTATTGTTGTTGCTGTTGTTATTATTATTATTATCATTATTATCATTATTATTATTATTATTATTAGTATTATTATTATTATCATTATTATCATTATTATTATTATTATTATTGTTATTATTATTTGATTACTACACAGCTGTAATTCATTAGCTCGTCATGAAATCGTCATCTGGAAGGAACTCCACAGAATTGAATCTAAAAAGTTCCGCTAACCTTTGTAAGTTAACTCCTCGAGCTAATCACTTTATTTCATTAATCAAAAAAAGCAGCAGGAAACGTCTTCCCTAGTATCATATAATAATGATTCAAAACGTAGAGTACGGAGTGGGTTTGCTTTTGTGCAGTTCATATCACTTCATACATACTTTCAAAAGCATCATAAAAATGTTCTGCTTTCAGATTTCTTTTACACTTTCACGTTTTTTCCCCCCAATAGAAACACAATACACACTGCTTTCATTAGGATCTGTATTCTTAACGAATTGGTTTCTGCTACGTTCGTGCATTCACCTTCCATTTTTGGTTTGGAAAATTTTATTCGACTCTCTGCCCAGCTAATTCTACCGTTGGGCAATCAATATCATCCAGGCTAGAAACCCCTGATTTATATGCATGCATATATGTAGCTCACACCCACACATCCACGTCCTCTCACACACACACACATGTATATATACATATATATGTCTGTATGTTTACCTGTAGGTATGTATGTACGTATGTGTGTGAGTATGTATGTATGTATGTATATAAATAAAGTAATGGTCACAAAAGAAGACAATGTTGGAAGGACAAGTTTTTACATATGTTGTATTAGTTTAAAGCTTAAAAAGAAGAGTAAACTCTTGATGTTTTGGACGCTAGTCCTTCATCAGAACAAAGAAGAGAATGTGGTTGGGGTGGGGAGGGAAATAGAAGGGTTTCAGGGCTAGGTATTAATGCAGTTCTATGGGAGGAAAGTTAAGGAGGGAAGAGAATGCAGGATGGTGTACACAGGTATAGGAGAGTAACCATGTATAGAAATAGGCATAGGAGGAGATATGTGTGAGCGTTGGTATGAGGGAAGGTATGTGTGATCACTTTGGAGAGTGTGTATGTGTGTGTAGGCGTGCAAGTGTGGAAATGTAATGGTGTGGGATCGAGGGCATGCGTAAAAAAAGGGTGGGTGCTTCGGTGTAATTGTATTATAGGTGAGAGCAGGGCTTGGAGGGTAGAAAGAGTGGCAGGCACTAGTGTGAAGCGAAAGGAGAAGTAAATGGAATGTGGTGTTTAAAAAGAGACTCTGAAAAAGTAAACAAAATGGTGTAAATAGTAAGAATAAATAGCAAAATTAATACTAGTGGGCACTCACTGAAAAACAAACGATGATGCATATATAATATATAATCTAGATACGCATATATATGTATATATATATATATATATATATATATAGACACCCACATATATATTTGTAACGAAATGTTAGCACCATGTATGTATGTATGTATGTATGTATGTATGTATGCATGCAGATGTGTGTATGCTATATATATATATATATATATATGTGTGTGTGTGTGTATGTGTGTGTGTGTGTGTGTGTGTATTTATGTGCATGTACGTATGTTTGTATATTTGCGTAGTATTGCATATTGAAGCTTGGCCAACAACCTGGGCTTGGCAAGATTATGCGATTGAATCCAGTAGAGAATTAAGACGTAATCTCTTACCTGCACTTCCAATGCATGGTAGGCAAGAATTAATCCAAGGAGAATCACCGTAGACACGCTTATTAGCGACTTCATTGATTTAGATACCGGTTCGTCCTAAAAGAATATAAAAAAATCAAGAAAAAATGTTAAGTAATGATTTATAAAAATGTTATTGAAAAGTAGAGGCTGAAACGAAAAGTCCCGTAATTCTTAAGGATAGGTAGATTAATACGAAATGCTTCGATTTCAAGTAATGTAATGAAAGAAAAAAAAATCAGATCAGACCACATATCGTGTGATGAACAGACGACAAAATAAAAATGGCGCAATGTTATCTCGAGTGTCCCTTAGGGTTGTCCTTTTTCCTTTTTTACAGTCGTGCAAGTGTTGTAATTTTCTTTATGTAACGAAACATTGCATTACGAACACAAACGCATGCATATATGTATATGTTCGTAGGCATACATGGCGTACATACATGCATGCATGTACACCATGCACACTCACACAAACACACATACGCACACATGCACACACAGGTACACATACACATATAATATATTCGTATACGCATATATACATATATATATATGTGTGTGTGTGTGTGTATATATATGCATTAATACGACTATATTAAATAACATACGACTCTTTGCTTAATGTAATTGTATATATATATATATATATATATATATATATATATATATACGTCTGACAAACTCATTAAAAGTAAACATAGGTATTATGTGGTTAAAGTACAAATTTCATCGATAGTAAAGAATGAGATTGCGAGCCATCACGAGGTCACTGCTAGAAATAATAGTAAGCGAGGGTGCCTTAAATTGTTTTAGTCGGATGTTTCAACGAATGGATAAGTTGATAAAAAAAAAATTGAATTTGTTTCAGATCTTTTACTAAAGCCGTATGGGGCTTGAAATGAGACAAAAACTATCTCGTATGCAATTTACAATATACGTGAGTGACAAGAAACGTGTGTTTGTAAATTTTAAAAACCAAATATACTTGTGACGTTGTAATTTTTTTTAACATACCTCAACATGGCCACAGTTAAATGACCGAAACAAGTAAAAGAATAAAAGAATGATGCTTGAATAAATGAGTGTGATGACATTTTACTTACACAGGCAATATGATATAAGTTTTTGACACAGGCAATATGATATAAGTTTTTGACACACCGCAATGTCTGGAAGCAATCACTGCCGAGAGAAGTATTTGGAGTGATATAATTGTATCATCAATGACACACACACTTTATGAGCAAAAAGATTATTAACCTAGTCTTCAGGTAGTATAAAAATTACATATGCCTGAATAGATTGTAAACGTTGCTTCGAAGTTAAAATATTACTAGAACATTCTATGTTAAATAAACCAGATACAGTTCCATGGAATCTAGGCTAAAAATTACTTTCTAATAAAAGTGTCACTTATTCAGCTGTGAATGCTTTATTTAATTTCGGGTGAAAGAAACTTCTCTAATGTGATATTCACAGAAGAACGACTCTCCGATAAGATATGCAGCTTCATGGTCAACTGATACATTATCTGAAGACAAATTCTAAACTTGATTACAAGTTTCCAGTTGTATTTATGAAACAACAGTCCATTTGGCTATATTATCAAATGTCTACTAGTTATGAAATAAAAGTTGATGCCTTTAAAAGTGATGAGAAAAAGTTGATCTTTCTTTTAGAAATCTAATCCATTAAGAACAAAAAAATTTATGCGAGGTGTTATTTACAAGTTAATCTCCAGAGAAATTGCAGTTTACTGTTACTTTGTAACTTTAGAACGTCTCTGATTGCGAAGAAATGATTATGATCAAAAGTGTTTCGGTCGGGAACATCAGCCGTGTGAATCTTCAAATGAGATAAAAAGCATACCACGCATAATTTTTTACAGCATAAATTAGGGCGACAAGAGGCAAGGGTATATGGCAATGAATATTCCCAAATAAACCATTTTATTTCGTATATCATTCTCATATTTTAAAAGCCAAATATACATAAAGAGGCTCGTAATTTTTCTTTTAGGGCCTAGGTTTTCTAGGAATGTATTATCTAACCTATCGTTTCAATTTATGATGAAAAAAATGATGTGGTCTGAGTGAGATTCGAGTGTTATTTCTAGCAGGTCGAAACACCACGTAACAACTTCTTTGTGGGCGGATCATTTCTTTTTTTATAGTACATGTTGTGTAATGTGTACAGACATTCCCCATTGTACAAGCAATGATGTCTTTCCGATATTTGACTGGTGCTAAAATTTCAATTGTAATCTTGAGAAGCTGACTTTTGTTACTAAGTAGATTTGACAAATTCGATATAATTTTATTTAATGTATGAAAATTCAGTGTGATATACAGTATATATATATATATATATATATATATATAT
>NC_068992.1:60025590-60027635 GCF_001194135.2 Octopus bimaculoides
TATATATATATATATATATATATATATATATATATATATATATGCGCTCTTACAGCACAATGCAGTCGATTGTGAGATAAGCAGATAGAGATATAGAGAGAGAGAGAAAGAGAGAGAGAGGGAGAGCGGGGGGAATTTACCCTAGTGCCACCCTGGTACTTTATTGGATTCCGGTGGGATAAATAAAGGCAAAGTTGACGTCTACGAGATTTGAACTCAGAACGTAAAGAACCAAAATGATTAAAGTAGTCGACATTTACCCAACGCACAAACGATTCTGCCAATCTACCAAAGTGAAACTTATAGTCCTTCCATTCCTATGTCGATAACCATTACTCCCTGCACATCATATTGATTGGAATAACTACAATACGTGCACACACACACACACACACACACATGCATATATGTACATAGCTTTTGCGCACGCAATTGGCCTAGTAGTCTGGCCGTTGTACTCAAGATCTCAATAGTGTGCTTTTAATCTCCAGACTAGCGGTGTGTTGCATTTTTGAGTAAAACATTATTTCACGTTGCTGCAGTCCACTCGGCACTTGGGAATGGCAAACTCTGCGACTCTGCCGTTACGTTCTGAGTTCAAATTCCGCCGAGGTCGACTTTGCCTTTCATCCTTTCGGGGTCGATTAAATAAGTACCAGTTACACACTGGGTCGATGTAATCGACTTAATTCCCTTTGTCTGTCCTTGTTTGTCCCCTCTATGTTTAGCCCCTTGTGAGCAATAAAGAAATAAGAAACGTTAGCACGCCGGGCGAAATGCTTAGCGATATTTCGTCTGTCTTTACGTTCTGAGTTGAAATTCCGCCGAGGCCGATTTGCCTTTCATCCTTTCGGGGTCGATAAATTAAGTACCAGTTGCGTACTGGGGTCGATCTAATCGACTGGCTGCCTTCGCCAAACTTCCGGGCCTTGTGGCTAGAGTAGAAAAGATTCTTTAACATCTTACGTTAAATTCATTTGAATAGAGATAAACCTATGTACTTTCCATTTTTTTCCGACCTTCATCCAGCTTTTCAGCATGTATAAACGCAGAACACTAAATAAATTTCTTCTCCTTTAGTTCGGCATATTTGCCGAAGGCGCATCCTCATTTTCATTCGGCACCTTTGCCGAAGAAGCACCTCCCTCCTCCGCACAGCACCTTGCCGAGGATCATGCTCTCTCCGAATACTTTAGGACCGTTGGTTTTCGCTTTTAGACGCAGCACGTCTTCCTCTTTCTAGTCTGCCTATTTCTATTTCCTAGCCGACAATTGGTCGACGGTACATCACTACTATTACTATTACTATTATTCTCTTACTAATGTAGCACAGCCGACTACTAACTGCAGCTTCTTTGACACTGTCTTTAACACGAATCGTGGCGGCTTGAATAAAATCGGTAAGAAACAATTTTTTTCTTCCTGGTCTTTCATAGTGGTGCATATATCTGTTACAGGAATATGAAGTGCTTCAACATAGGAACCCTCAATCGAAATTTCTCCCTAAAGCACAAGGCTTTGGTCTGAAGTTATGGCAGCATGAATAAGGCTGGGCCTTAAGCTACGTAATTGCGATGCAAACTTCAAACTTCTTAAAGCACAGACATACTAGTTGAAACTCACGTAAGCACTAAAAGATCACAATAACAAACTGATACCACCCACGTCCAAGATACACAAAGCAGTGCTCGGATGTGCAATAAGAGAACATAATAACAAGTCCACTTAAATAGCAATAATAATCATAATAATAATGATGATGATGAAACAGATTAAAAAAAAAAGAAGTTTATAAATGGAAACCAGAAGTTGTTTATTCCAAAACCGTTATTGTAATATAATTTCTATCTTAGAGATAGAAGAATGGTGACTAATTTCTTTTATATTCGAATGATAAATGATAGACTACCGGTTTCTAAAAATCACCTGCAGTTTTGATTAAACAAGCGTTTATATGTAGTCTTTCTCGTCTATATATATTATATGTGTGTGTGTGTGTATGTATATATATATATATATATATATATATATATATATATATGTAT
>NC_068992.1:60032408-60033339 GCF_001194135.2 Octopus bimaculoides
GTGGCACCTTGGGCAAGTGTCTTCTACTATAGCCTCGAGCCGACCAAAGCCTTGTGAGAGGATTTGGTAGAAGGAAACTGAAAGAAGCCCGTCGTATATATGTATATATATGTATTTGTGTATATGTTTGTGTGTCTGTGTTTGTCCCCCCAACATCGCTTGACAACCGATGTTGGTGTGTTTACGTCCCCGTAACTTAGTGGTTCAGCAAAAAGAGACCGATAGAATAAGTATTAGGCTTACAAAGAATAAGTCCTGGGGTCGATTTGCTCGACTAAAGGTGGTGCCCCAGCATGGCCGCAGTCAAATGACTGAAACAAGTAAAAGAGTAAAAGAGAGAGAGAGAGTATATATGGGATGGGAGAGGCAACTGAAAGAGCCTCTTGCTGGAGAAGAGTTAAGCTGGAAGCCAAGAGGGGATAAAGAGCAGTGACTTGGCCACCGCTGCTGACCCACCAACGGGAGGATGGTACGGTTCAGGGTTGAAACACCCGATGAACGTTGGATGCCATCAGACGACATCAGTTCCTGTTGTCCAAGGCTTCATTCACTTTGGTGAATAAATAAACCACCTCCTTATAAGTGTTACTAACACACGCACACACCCGCACGCACGCACACACCCGCACGCACACATACGCCACACATATATGTCTGTGTGTGTATTTTTGCTTTTCTTTCTCTCTCTCTCTCTCTGTATATATATATATATATTCGAAACGCCAGTGTGAGAATGGTGGCAGCTGATGAAGGAAATGTTCTCTATGTGGCCTGCGTGTTTTCTGTACTCTGTTTATCATTTTGTCTACGCTTTGTTCGCAACGTCCTGTACCCAGATATGCATCTATATATACAGGTAGATGTAGGTATGTACATACATGTACGTATATATGCATATACTCATTTATTATATATATATATATATATATAT
>NC_068992.1:60033680-60036476 GCF_001194135.2 Octopus bimaculoides
ACACGTACACGAGTGGGAGGGCGACGACCGCCGGTATCATCATCACCACCACCACCACCACCACCACCACCACTTGAAGCACGAACATAACCACCAACACCACCACCATCAGCACCACCGTCGCCCCCGTCACTACATGTATTTATTCATATGGCAATCTATTGCTTTCCGTATGTAATTCTGTTAACTGGTGTGCCAACAGGCAAGGAGTGACACTTCTACGGGGTTGCATAATATGCAAGAAATATCAACCGAACCTCTCTTGATTCACACCCTATCTTAAATAAAATAAGGTACACAACTGATGATGTAACCCCAGTGATTCTATCCCTAAAAAGAAAAATGACAGGATAATACAACAATTATTATAATAATAATGGTTTCAAATTTTGGTACTCGGCCAGGAAGTTCGGAAAAGGGGTAAATCAATTTCATTGGACCTTATTTTGCTTACTCCTTTACTTGTTTCAGTCATTTGACTGCGGCCATGCTGGAGCACCGCCTTTAATCAAGCAAATTGACCCCAGGACATATTCTTTGTAAGCCTAGTACTTATTCTATCGGATGCATTTGCCGAATCGCAAGGTTACGGGGACGTAAACACACGGGCATCGGTTGTCAAGCGATGTTGGGGGTGGGGACAAACACAGACACACAAACATACACACAGACACGCACATATATATACATATATACGACAGGCTTCTTTCAGCTTCCGTCTATCAAATCCACTCACAAGGCTTTGTTCGGCCAGAGGGTATAGTAGAAGACACTTGCCCAAGGTGCCACGCAGTGAGACTGAACCCGGAACCATGTGGTTGGCAAGCAAGCTGCTTACCACACAGCTACTCCTACGCCTATTTTACTTATTTTACTGGTACTTATTTCATCGACCCCGAAAGGATGAGAGACGAAGTCAACCTCGGTGGAATTTAAACTCAGCAGGTAAAGACGGCCAAAAGATCGATATACATTTTGCTCCGCATGTTAAAGTTTCTGCCATTTTGCCGCCTTTTTCTTCAACATGGTAATAATAATCACTTCTACTATAGGCACAAGGCCTGGGATTTATGGGGAGAGACAGAGTTGATCATATCGGCCCCAGTGTTCAACTGGTACTTATTTTATCGACCCCGAAAGGATGAAAGGCAAAGTCGACCTTACCGGAATTTGAACTCAGAACGTAAAGACGATGAAATGCTGTTAAGCATTTTACTCGGCAGGTTAATAATTCTGCCAGCTCACCGCCTTAATAATAATGATTATTATTATTATTATTATTATTATTTCAAATTTTTGTCACAAGGGCAGCTTCGGGGAGGTGGGGATGAGTCGATTACATCGACTCCAGTGTTCAGCTGGTACTTATTCTATTGTTCCCTAAAGTATGAAAGGCAAAGACGACTTCGGCGGAATTTGAGCTCAGAACGGGAAGTCGGACGAAATGGCGCTAAGCATTTTACTCGGCAAGCTAATGATTTTGTGAGCTCACCGTTTTAATAATAATAATAATAATAATAATAATAATAATAATAATAATAATAATAATGATAATCCTTTCTACTGGAAGCACAAGGCCCCAGATTTGGGGGAAGGAATTAAATCGATTACATCGACCCCAGTGCGGAGCTGGTACTAATTTATTATCGACCCCGAAAGGATGAAAGGCAAAGTCGAATTAGGCGGAATTTGAAGTCAGAACGTAACGGCAGACAAAATACTGCTTAGCATTTCGCACGGCGTGCAAACGATTCTGCCAGCTCGCCGTACTACTACTACTACTACTACTACTACTACTACTACTACTACTACTACTACTACTACTACTGCTACTACTACTACTACTACTACTAATAATAATAATAATAATAATAATAATAATAATAATAATAATAATTATAATAATAGTTTTAATTTTTGACATAAAGTTAACAATTTTAGTGGAGGCAAGTAAGTCGATTATATCGAACCCAATGTTCAACTGGTATTTATTTTATCGAATCCCACAGGCTGAAAGGGAAAGTCGATCACCTTCTTTTTAGTAATAATAGTGTTTGTTTTTGATTTTAAATCGAAAGCAACGACCCCAGTACTTGACTGATATCGTATATCCGGTATACAAGTCGAATTTTTCAGACCAAAATTTACAGCCAATGAAAGGTGGGTCGACTTATACACCAAGACAACTGAGGCGGACCATAATTTTACGTGAAACGCAGCAGGATTTAGTAAGACAGCAACGATGTTTGAATGTTTATGCACTAAACGTTTACACTATATACATCAACACTATCAACCTGTATGTCTGAAAATACGTAACTTTGTTTTATCGCCTCCAGAACGGATGAGAGTTAAATTTGCCTTCGACGGGAAATTGAAATCAGAACCAGAGAGAAAAAAAAACGAGAAAAAAAAAAACAGAAACAAAAATTAGCAATAACAAAAAGAAAGAAAGAAAAAACACTTGACAGAGTGGGAATAACTAACGCAAAGCAATTTATCAGGCTTTTTAACGATTCTGCCAATCCACCGTTCCTATTAGTAGTTGTAATAATAATAATAATAATGATGATAATAATAATAATAATAATAATAATAATAATAATAATAATAATAATAATAATAATAATAATAATAATAATAATAATAATGATAATGATAATAATGATAATAATAATCTTGCTGACTGGTTTAAGCATTTCATTGGAAATGGTTTTGAGTAGTAGCGATTTATCAGATCATTTACCAATTAATTAGACACCTGCTTATTACCTTATCTGCAGTAATATATTTCAG
>NC_068992.1:60038092-60047213 GCF_001194135.2 Octopus bimaculoides
AGTTAAGCACTGCGGTTCATGTGATAGACTAGCCATTCCCCCAAAATTTCAGGCCTGCTGCAATAGCAGAAAGAATTATTATTATCATAAAGTAGAAGTAAGGTAGCTGGCAGAAACGTTAGCACGCCGGGCAAAATGCTAAGCGGTATTTCGTCTATCTTTACGTTCTGAGTTCAAATTCCACCGAGGTCGACTTTGCCTTTCATCTTTTCGGGGTCGATAAATTAAGTACCAGTTGCATACTGGGGTCGATCTAATCGACTGGCCCCACTCCTCCTCAAAATTTCGGGCCTTGTGCCTAGAGTAGAAAAGAATCGTTAGCACGCCGGGCGAAGTGCTTAGCAGTGTTTTGCCTGTTCTGAGTCGAAATTCCTACACTGTCAACTTTGCCTTTCATCCTTTCGGGAACGATAAAATAAGTGCGAGTTGAGCATTGGGGGTCGACATAATCGCCTTACCACCTTCCCTGAGATAGCTGGCCTTGTGTGAAAAGTTGAAATCGTTATTATAAGACGCCAAAGGTGCCACGATCGGTAGGGTGTCGGATAAAAGTGTTTTTGTTCCGGCTCTTTACAGTCTGAGTTCAAATCCAGCCGAGGTTAGCTCTTCCTTTTCCCCTTTCAGGGTTGATATAGTAAAGTACTGGAGTTGGTGGCACCGACTAACCCAATCCCCTCGAAATCTTTAACCTAACGCCTAAATCAGAAAACTGGTTTCTAGTTGATTTTTAAAAATATCAATAAAATTATACTCGGCTACAAGTGAGAATTTATTGATTTGGATATTGTCACAACAACAACCACAACAATGATTGCATCAAAAGCAGCAACAACAACGGGAACAATTAAAAAATGATAAATTCGTTATGACAATTAATAATTGTTAGCATCTCTTTTCTTTGCGTTCAGTTTAAATGTGAATGTTCTGAATCTGTCATGAAGTATCTGACGGAGATTATACGATCCACAGAGAAGTTTAAAAGGAAAAAGATAAACAGCAAAAACTCCGCCATTTTGTTTTTCTTTCTGTCTCTTTTTTTTTCCTTCTGTCTGTTATTTTCTCTTCTCTGGTTACTAAAAGTAACTTCTTTGTTGATGCGACACCAAAATTCAAAAATAAAACTTACAGAAAACGATTTTTAATGAAATTAATTGAAACATTCGTAAGAAGATAACGTTATTTTTTGATTTCGGTTTAGTAATCGTTGCTAAAGTGGCAAACAGACAATAATATCAAAGTTAGCGTCTCACATGTGTTGTATCACAAGAAAACATGTTCTCCAACTGAAGGAAATCCACCCTCCTCTCAACTCAGCGCAGCACCGTCAATTTGGTGCTGATTCTTGTTTCGTAAATTTAACTTTTTCTAGGCCTCACAAGTAGATGACGTCCCTATTTTGGTATCTAGTCGAGTGAGTTTGTCTGATTCGTCACTCTGAGCCTACGAATTGGCAACAGTGCTTTTTAAGTACCTAGGTGTATTCGCCTCAACGTAGGCTTCTCATAATCTTGGCAACTGAAATTACACTTCACTAAGGGGATGAAATAAAACAAAAAACTTGTCCAATGTGTAATCAGTTGGCACTAAAAAGAGGATTTACTCCTATCGGCATTGTTTACACTGTCATCTGATATTATTAGTGTAATTTTATTCGCATGTTGCTTTCAAATTTTAAACATCTCTACAAGTAGGTTTTCTTTTTCAATACAAACCCATTTCATAAACTCAGTTAATCGAGATTTTTCAAACACAGTATTACATATTCGCGATCTTACCGTACACAAGCATGCACACACACACACACACACACACACACACACACACACACACACACACACACACACACACACACACACACACACACACACACACACACACACACACGTATCTATATCATGTATGAATGTATGCATGTATGTATGTACAATGGGAGAATGACTACACCTTTACGAATTATACTCTTAACCTCAGCGGCCAACTTGTTATTAGTTATTAGTCATTTGATTATAATACACCACGGAGACTTACGACTTACATGACAGCATGTATCCCTGCCCGTAGAATTCTGTTGACTGTTCTTTGAGCCACTTTTTCCCTACCTCCACACTCACCAAAGTTAGCGCCTTCAGACTATCATCTCTTCCACGCCACGAAAAAGGATTTGAGAAGCAAACATTATTCCGGTGACGAGGAAGTGAAAACTGTAGTGAAGAAGTGGTTCAAAGAACAGTCAACAGAATTTTACGGGGCAGGGATGCATGTTCTCATTCGAAGGTGGAACATTACTATTGAGAGAAACGGTGACTATGCTGACCAGTAGGGATGTGATCCACAGAGGACCAGCTTCATTTTGACGTATGATAC
This sequence comes from Octopus bimaculoides, assembly GCF_001194135.2. Classification (NCBI taxonomy): domain Eukaryota; kingdom Metazoa; phylum Mollusca; class Cephalopoda; order Octopoda; family Octopodidae; genus Octopus; species Octopus bimaculoides. The sequence continues at coordinate 60,040,457 of NC_068992.1, forward strand.
TTGTTCTTGTGCTGGTAATTATACCTGTCCTAAACAAAATGGCATTACTTTTTGACTCACCCTCGTACAAAGGTAGATTTCTAGACAGATCAAAAGAAAAAAGAGAGGTAGTGATATATATGTATATTCACATATACATGTATATATATATATATATATATATATATATATATATATATATATATATATATATATATATATGTTTATATTATTATATATATCTATCTCTTCATCTCAGTATAAATATAGGTTTGCATGTATGTGAATACATGTATGCGCGTGTATGTATATTTATATATAATATACATATATATGTATGTGTGTTTATGGTATGTATGTATGCATGTGTGTTTGTGTGTGTGTGTGTGTGTGTATTTATGTGTGAGTTTATATGTGTATGTAAGGAGAGAGAGATGAATGGATAGCTCGATATATAGAGATACCTTTGGAATCCACTTAGCTGCAATGACACCGAACAGTACTGGAAATAAACAGGAATAGAAAAATAGGATTTTGATTACGGTGAACGGAGCTTCCATGAGCAATTTATAAATTCTCTCTTCGAGATTGCCAGTTTGACTCTGAACGAAAGCAATGTATTATAGATATTCAGAAATGTATTTTTGGATCTGTTGTCACAATACTTTCAAATTCACACATTCTGAGAGCAGGAATCGTGTCTAACTATGCAATTACATGTTTTAACCATTTCTCACCACGCTTCCTTTCACAGAGAGTAATGGGGACAACTTCATCAACTTCGCTTTCTCACTTGTGTAATAATGAATAAATGGAACTAACGCTGATTTCGAGATTCTGTGTTCTAGACGATCGATTAAACGAAATGTATATCTTATTTAGTCATTGATATACAGGGCAATATGTGAAGCAGCTGAGTATTCCGCAGAAAATTTTTATTGTGCATGGTGTTATCTCCGAGTAAAAATCAGTATGATGCTGTGCTTGAAAAGTATATACAAGGACATACATACATACATACATACTTACATACATATATACAGATGAATTCATACATACCTGCATACATACATTCATACAACCATACATACATACACACAGATTCAATCATAATACATATATACATACACACACATACATGAATACATTCATGCATGCATGCATACCTACATAACATCATACATACATGCATACATACGTACATACATTCATACAGATAGATTCATACATACATACATATTCAGATACATACATACAACCTTGCCCGGACTTGTGCCTCGGGGAATAAGTTTCTAGGTGCAATACCATATATGTATATGTTTATATGCGTGTATGTGTGTTTGTATCCGTGTCCGTCATACTCACCGTTTGACAACCGATGCTGGTTTGTTTACGTCCCGCAACCTTGTCGTTCGGCAAAAGAAACTGTTAGAATAAGTATTAAGATTTAAAATTAGTATAAAAATATTGGGGTCAATTTGTTCGACTAAAACCCTTCGAGGCGGATCTCTTCCATGTCTGCAGTCTAATGACTGAAGCAACACATTTAGTGCCGTGTAGAAAGAAATAAAGGCATAAAATATATCGTAGGCCGGGGTAAATGATGGTGAAACCAAAACAGGAAAAGAGGGAAGCCCGTGCTTGAATGTCTTTGATCAAAGATCTGTTAAATCAAGAAAAGGGACATGGAAACTGGTCTGGTGTTCAACAGAAATTACAGCAACAACAGCGACGACTCTTGTGTTTAACTCAGTTTTGAATAAATTTGCCTTTTAATGAATACACGCCGCGACACATGTTCAACTGTTCAGTGAATTTTCTCAGACAGATATTCTGTTCTTTTGAAATGCCAAAAGCATTTTTCTAGATCGAAGCTGACCTGGCATATACTTCTGCATATTCAGTCAAACTCTGGAGATTAGAGATTAGGCGGATCTAATCATATAAAAGATTTAATTTATTGATTCTAATCTATGATGTACAACAAGTAGAATATGAAACCTTGACAAAAAAAGCAGACAAATGATAGTGAGGTCGTGGCTTGATGCCTTTCTAACAACTGTCTTAAATGCTTTCTTACATTGGAGATGCGCACGATGCCGTTAGACCGCGCTTCAGCCGACTGTAATTTGATAGTTGACCACAGTATGTGTCTGCATGAACCCTAATTCTGCTTAAACTTCTTGCGTTTCTCCTTCTCTCTCTCTTTCTTTCACTCTATATGCATACATACATTATATATATATACATGTGTTTGTATATATATATATATATATATATATATATATATGCGAGTAAAAATAAATACAAAAAAAGGTGGATTTTTTTGTATGATTGTGTATAGAGGAATATATTATTTTGCTTAAAAGAGTTCCAACACTGTCTGTTTTTCATGTTTTATTTATATTCCTGCAGAACTAATGTGGGGTATAGAATATGGAATATACAATATATAATATAATATACAATATATAATATAAAATAAAATAAAAATGGATGGCACCATGAAATAAAGTATTGAATGTAGATGAAATATTGAGTGTTCAATATAAAGGATCAAATATATAAATATATAAATATAAATATATATATATAAAGGCGACTCGAGTTTCAGGGCTATTTCCCTTCGTCATGGCCGGTATGACAATCTATATATTGGTTTGCTGAGTCATTTGAATGACCGTTAGAACCGTTGCAGTATTCGTTCCGGCTTTCTGCGTTCGGAGCTCTAATTCTACCGAAGTCAGCTGTGCTTTTTATTCTTTCAGGGTCGATATATACCAATCCAGTACTGCAGTCGTGTCTACTGTTTATTTGTCCTTCGTTCTACCTCGCTCTCCCGCTCGCTTTCTTTCTCCCGTTTGAAATTATCCATGTTCAACCCTTGAGTGGGATGGGCTGTGCTAAGTTTATCTTGTTGGTGCCCCAAACGCTCCCGCAACCGCTGGGGGCTCCACTACTGTATATCTATTTTTCAGTTTAAACATATTTTTCAAACTCTGTATCACACGTGTACACACATACACTCAAACAAACGAGGTTCTGGCCTATAATAACTTCAGTATGAAGTTTAACTATAAAAAGCTCACCCAACCTTATTCACACTTGGAGCATGAAAGTCGAAATCATCTAGTTTAATCCACATCATAACGTACACATCGCTACAAATATAGATCGGAATTTTCTATTTCTAGAACGTTCTATTTTCTGACGACATAAATACTATAAACTTTTTAATGAGTTTAATGTTAAAATTAGCTATTTTTGCCAAGACAATACCATTTTGCTCATAATGCTCCTCCGCACCTATTGGTGCCGGCTCTGTCTTTCTCTTTACATAACATCAGAGATCCCTTGGAAAAAAATCTGAGGCTCTCTCCAGTTGCCACCACTGACCATCTTTTGCCATGTGTTCGTTACAAATAATGCAGAGCAGAGGCAATGAGTTATTTCCTGCACTAACGAAAATTATTCTCAGATGATATACTTTTCTTACAACTGTGTAGTAACGACGAAGGGTTATTTCATCTAACAATGAAGGGCGGTGATTTATGCTTCAAACTTACCTCATTTAAATCACATGACCAGCGCACTTTGTAGAAAAAAAAACTACGTTTGCATCGAGCAATAGAGAACAAAGTTTTCAATGTGAATGTGACAAAGACTAAACTCGCAATTGACATTTGAACGATTAGGCAATTGTGATCATCAAACTCTGAGTAATTCCGAATTAAGTCAATCACAGTAAATTTGCACACACAATACACAAATACAAACACACACGCGCGCGCGCGTGTAAATATACATGAGGAGGCCTTCTAAATATCTTTGTGTCTGTGTGGGTGTGTACGAATACATAATTAAGCAGACGAACATGTAATTATTTATTAAAGCTGTTCTTTCGATCTACATCCCCCTCCAGTCTGTCACTTTTTATCTCTCTTTCACTCTCCAGCTTTGTGACAGTACTACGTTGTTTGATGATAAGTGTAAATAACCTTTACCTATATACATACACACCATACATACAGAAACATACATACATATATAAGTTCATGCGTACATATATATATGTATTACATGTATATATATATATATGAGTATATATATATATATATATATATATATATATATATATGATATATATACCTTAAACATATGTATGTATATATTTATGGATATATACGTATATATATATATATATATGTATGTTTGTAAAATTATATATATACACATATATACTACACATACACACAAATGCATAATATATATGTATGTGTGTGTGTGCGTGTCGTGGGTGTGTCTGTGTTACTAAGACGCTGTCATATATGATGTTTAGCTGTGTAAAATAATTAATTGAAGGTGTTGATAATTACTTCCAATTTGACACACTGATGTTAAATTTTAAGATGGATAGATGCTGTTACGCACACACGCACACTCACCCACACACACGCAGACATACACACACGCACACGCACACGCGCGCACACGCATACACACACACACAAGCATACACACGCACACAGACACAAGCTTACATGCATACGCATACACACGTACATCCGTGAGTGTAAAGACGGAGGCCGTTAAGTGAGTAATTCCGATGCTAAGAAGTGTTGACTTTCGCAAGTGAACGTGTTTACATATGTCAATTAATGAGACTCAACGGATTGCTGTAATTTATGGAAACTTTGTCAATGTAGGAGGGTGTCTTTACTTTTGCTCTCTGGCTGCTAGAAATAGCAGCCGCATCTCTCTCTTATTACACTCTAAACCAAGAGGTCTCAACCATTTTTTAAAGATTTATGGCCCCCTTCGATTAATATTTTATATTAGTGGACTTCCTTAGCCATTCGATGTTTAAAAACTAGTTTTTTAGTATTAATGTCTACACACATTTATTTGCGTAGATTGAACTATGTAAAATGTAAGAGAAAGAAACCTAGATGTTTCTTTCAATACATACGTCGAAAGCAAAACTTTTAGAGGAGTCCTTAAAATACTGTTGTAGATCCCTGATGTGGATCCTCGGGGGTCATATGGGTCCTGTTTGAGAACTACTACGCCAAAACTTTTAACAAACATCATTTTGGTTAACATTGATTCTAGATATATTTCATGTGAAAGATCCGCTTCAGTGCAACTCAATCTGGTGAACATAGCTGCCGTTATCATTTTTTCTCTCGTGCCCTAGAAATCATGAAACCATTAACCCGGTTTCCACGGCGTGTAATTAGTCGATATGACAGCATTCCCTTTGAGTGGGACATCGGTTCGTTGTAGGGTACAAGATCAATAATTTTGAGGGGAGGAGGCAAGTCGCTTATATCGACCCCAGTAATTGGCTGGTACTTTAATGCGCCAACTATAAAGCCATAAAAGGCAAAGTTAACTTTGTGAGGATTTGAAGTCAGAAAGGAAAAGAGTCGGAAGAAATGACACTAAACATTGTCCAACGAGCTAACGATTTTGCCATCTCGACACCTTTCCCCGCTGTTATAAATGAAAAGGAAAGGCATATTCTTACAATTTACCTGTGAAAAGGCGAGATCGTCACGATTAGATTGTCTTTTGATCATTGACAGGTTTCATAAAATGTGACCTGAGTCTAAGTCACAGCGATAACCTCTTGAACATTTCTACACGAGACAGCCTATATTTGTTGTAAATACGAATCAAATTTCTATAACTGCTATAAATAGCAATAAAATCTCTTCATATGGTGTAAATAGAAATCAAATCCCTGTGTCTGCTAGAAATGACAACCAATTCTCTATCTACGACAACCTACTGACTTATGAAGTGGACATTAGTTAACTTGATCAGACACATTTGCCGAAAAACAAGATAGTAGATATGATTAAATGGTTCGTGGTTCTTTTCGGTTAGTAGACAGCAGGTGATGTGCATTAAAGTTTCCTGCTGACATTGGGTGAAATCAACGGATCAACGGTAGGTGATTAATAGTTGTTGAATAATAAAGTAATTTTCGTGGCTCAAGGCATGAGCCGTTTAGTAGATATTTTTGGTTGTTTCTACAATTACAAGCTGGTTGGTGATTTGAAGATTGGGATGATAAGGATTGGCTGGCTATATGTCTTCCGTTGTGTGCTCTGTGATCAACAGCTGGTTTTGTGATTGCTCCGGTACAAAATAATGTCAAAAGTGAATGATTCGAGAATGTTTGTCCAAAATGATGGGAACATTCAAGCTACTTTGGTTTCTATAATTATATTCTATGGTGGATTGCACCATATTATAATCCTTTCTCTACTAAATTGTAATGGCTGCTTCTTGTAGACTATTTGTCGAAGCTGAATTTTAGCAGGGAAGCTTCTAAGAAGGGTACGGTGATAATAATGTACGACTCTCAGTAAATTTTCCTTTATACAATTATTCCGGATTGATTAGAGTTCTTTCCATTTCAGTTTTCTATAGAGTAGAGTGCTTGCTTTTAATCAGGTGTAGAATAGTGTCTGTTCACCAGTTTGTTTCTCATCACTCTGAAGTTGCCAAGAAAAGACTAACAGACTTTATCAAAAACAAAAACAAAAACATATATATAATAATGGTGCGATATACGAGCTCATTCGTTCCCGGAGACCGCTCGTAAGACGATAACTCGTAAACAGAATATAAAACTAGTAAAAGATCGTAAACCCGGTATCTCATAAAGTGTTTCCTCGTAAACTGTGGTATTACTGTGCATACATACATGCATAAATACATACATACATACATAGTTATGTATGTATATATATATATATATATATAT
>NC_068992.1:60051447-60053204 GCF_001194135.2 Octopus bimaculoides
GAACAATAACTTAACTAAACGGGATATAAGGTCAAGAGAGAGAGAGAGAGAGAGAGGGAGAGAGAGAGAGAGAGAGAGAGAGAGAGAGATTGAGGGGGAGAAAGAGGGGTGAAGATAGAATGATATAAAGTGTGTGTGAGAGGTAATAACATCAACAGCAATAAGGATTTCTTTTGTTTTGCCTGAGGGGCGTCTGACGGTGAATTTTACGAAGATAGTTTACAGTTTGTGCAGAGCTTGAAGTAAAAAAGAAAAGGTAAAAGAACGGAGATAAGAAAAAAATTGCTTGTGCTATCGTTCTCGCTGTCGTCGTCTGTCCGTTGTAAGTCGACGTTGATTGCTCTGTTCAGTTTTTTTTTCTGAACAAAACGCCTTTGGACAGTGTGTAAGGCAGTTCGCGTCATCTCCTCATCAGACTGCCATTCTGGGCATCCACACTAAGTACCAAGTGGTATACAAAAGTGCAGCGAACATGGTCGACGATGAGGCTGCTCCACAACAGCAGTCCACTTTCTTGTTGACGCCCAACCGTTGCTTGATGGCACAGATCTTCTGCTTGGCCACAATAACCTTCGAACAGTTATTCTAGGACTCTTCTACCTTGTCGGTTATCCAAGGTCCAACTATTGACGTCTTCACTGTTTCTCTGGTAAAGGGGGCTAAGGGGTAGCTAGCACTTGCCCAAAGTGCTATCCCAGTCTACGAACGGAAGGGGCAATTTACTCCCTTTTACGGCCTATTACTGATGTGGGTGCCGTACCGAAATACAACGTATATTAATTTATGGATAATGCAATTCTTTTGACAGAGAAAAGCCTCTAACTCGGGCCATTTAAGAACCCCAAAGATAATAGGATCAGCCAGGCCACAGAGTATTGACCCCCTCGCCCAATTGCTGACCTCCAATCTATAATCGCATGCTTAGAGTAGTTCCAGTTGCTCTGGCCATTTCTGCACTAGTCACCCCCCTTTCGGGAAATTCACAGCAGGAAAGCACAACCTTCTTCACCCTCACTTTCCTTTCGAAGACGAACTGTAAAAATGTGCCGACGTGGACCTGACTCAAGAGGAAATTGTCTGCTCTCAATCATTTCAACCTCGGCCATCACAAAACCTGTTTTGCCAGAGTCTCCATACAAAAGAACACTGTGCCATCTCGTTAAGGGCGGCTGGTATGGCGATTCCTATGATGAACTCGGCTGATAGCTGGAACCGTTCTACACACGATAACAGCTGGTAGGCATAACTTCACAAGTCAGCAATGTTCAGATCTCGGGGGTGGGGAGTGAGAGGAGTTTCGCCACTCGACACGCAAACTGGATAATTGCACCTGACGGCACTTCCGTGCATGTACAATTTATCTCAATCCCGTAGCACCCTTCGGTGGCACAGTTAGACCGAACATTTATTAACGTTGTCCATAAACAATGCTAATATGAACACATGTATTTAAGGCGGTAACCTGGTAGATCATCAGGCAAACTGCTTAGCAGCAGTTCATCCGCCGCTTCTACGTTCTGAATTCCAATTCCGCCAAAGTCGACTCCGCCTTTCGCGGTCGATAATACAAGTATCAATTGAACACTGGGGTCGATGTAATTGACTTACCCCTCGCCTCCCCCGAACTGGTTGGCTTTGTGCCAAAAGTTGAAACCAATATAAATTCATATATTATGAATATTATATAATATAAAGGCAGACTGGTATACAGGTTTGAATGTCGAAGAAGAATGCGCTGATATATATATATATATATA
>NC_068992.1:60053531-60056667 GCF_001194135.2 Octopus bimaculoides
ACGTGGACCCTTAACGTAGTTCTCAGGGAGATTCAGCATGACACAGAGAGGGAAGAGGATGGCTGTTTGAAATATGATCGTGAACCAAATAGCCTAACCACTAAACCAAGCTCCTTCACACACACACACACACACACACACACACACACACACACACGCACACACACACACACTCCTGTTTCCTAAGTTTAACTCTGCTCTGAGTTAAAATCCTATCGAGGCCAACTTTAACCCTTTTAGGTGCACTGAAATAAGTTACCAGCTCAAGGGTGAAGTGATAGTGGGTTGGAGGAATTGTTAGCGTAGCGAGTCGGGCTAGATTCCGTGTGTAACAGTAACAGTACAAAGGCCTTTCCTGTACTGAATTCAAATTACGTCTCTTCTTATGAAAGCCAGGGGATGACGCGCGGGCACACATATACACTCACATGCACCCCCAAATACATATTTGAGCGTATATGTGTGTATGAAACACACAGTTATTCGACACCAGAATGACATTGATGTGACCGACAAAATACCTAAAGCCGGTGCCACAGCATGGGCACATTCAAATAACGGAAAATGTTAGATTGATAAATGAATATTACAGAGAATTTGCTGGGGGTTTTTTAAAGTGAAAAACGAAACCGGATTGAGAATTGAACCCACGTTCTTTTCTGTCGAAAACTTCATGTAGCTACTACTACTACTACTACTACTACTACTACTACTACTACTACTACTACTTGTTTGTACGTGTGTTCAAGTGCATGTTTCTGTTAGAAATTACGCCATCTGCATCAACCACTTCATAACATCAAGCAAGCACCGAAGCGAAAAAGTGATAATAGAAGTGCTTGTGAAAAGGCTAAGTAAGGTTCCGGCGTTTGATTATGAAGAATCTCTTTCACAAGAAAGATAATTTCGATCATGTAGGCAGAAATATACCGGAAAATCGTTTTGTGCTTCGTTAAGTAAGACTGTTCTGGGCTTCCAAAAGGAATGTGATAATATATGACATTATTTCCTTAGATTCTTGCAAATCTCTCTCACCAAATTATTTTCGCTTCTCTGCTAATGCAACAATGAGCCAAATTCGTTTTGCCACCAGGACACTCAACAGTAGCTCCTAATTCTCACTGAATCGCACAAAGACTGATTGATTGACATAACCACGAACATTTCATCAGATTTTATAGTTAACCTGCTTTTAATTCTTCGCTATTTGCTGTTAGAGCACACCTCTTTTATTTCTTCTAGTAACCTCTACATCTTTAGCTGTTTCTATAGTTATAGCTGCAGCCGAAGCATTTCAAGGCTTAAAAATGATAATTTCTGATGGAATCTAAACTTAGAATTCAAGCATGATGTAAGAGATCTTTTTAAGTTGTCCAACAAAGTTAGCAAATATTATAAGCATTTAATATTGAGCAAAGTCAAGGCGGTGAGCTGGCAGAATCGCTAGCATGCCTGGAAAAATGCTTAGCGAGATATTGTCTGTTCTAAGTTAAAATTCCGCCGATGACAACTTTGCCTTTCCTCCATTCGGTGTCGGTAAAATAAGTACCATTAGAGGACTGGAGTCGCTGTAATCGACTATCCCCCTCCACCAAGCTTTCTGGCCTTGTACCAAAATTTGAAGTCAATACTGGGGCAGGTAGAATTAAATTGACGTTGTTAAAAGTCTAAGCTTTGAACCGAACTAGCCATCATCCAGCAGATATAAGATCAGAGGCGTTCCAGCCACGAGCTTCCCGTTAGTTTTCAAAATTTAGGGTCTACTGCACAATGTGTTTTTTCTGCATTTGTTGCGACTATAAGGTGTGATTTGGTAGAGACGTTAGCTGTTGTTTATGTCAGGTTGATCGACATTAAGCTGTATCCGATTGTAAGGCTCCAGCTAGGGAGTATGGAGCTATCCCTTAGTCAGCATTCTCCCGAAATCTGCTTTGGCTCAGGACGGTAGTACCTCACGAGCCACAATTATGGGTCAAACAGCAGATGGCTTTGTGGCGAAAAACATACAGAAATTAGAGGAGGGCTGCTGGCCCTTAGACGTGTGTCACTTAGGCTCACTAGTTTTATGGACATGTCCTCCTCTCGCGGTTGGAGTTTCCCCTGACTAACAGTTAAATAGTTCCTGTGCCTCAAGCATTTGCTCGAGGAAGCAGGAGACTCGCAAAGTACATTGTAATTAAACTGAGAGGAGGCCACGGGAAAACGCTGCAGTTTTTTTTCCTGTTGAGCAACAGAATCTTCAAGTTTTTGGTACGTAGATTAATGATGGCCAGCACTTGGGTACATGGCACACGAAGAGAGAAAACGACGTTAAATTAATCTGACCAAAGACAGGGTTATAAACGTGTAAACGTACAAGTCTCTATGAGGTCATTTGGAGTGATAGAAACAACAGTTACACTGTTTCCAAACAGCCTCTACAGCCTTAGGGAAAATATGGACATATTGGAAAATGAAGTCGCGACTATATTATTCCTCAAATTAAAATAGGTTCGTCATTGTTGGTGCGACGTTTGATCATAGATCTGCTCGGCTTGTTACAAACGAATTACAACAATAACAATAACAACAACAACCAGAGCGGCAGGATACTCAGAGCCATTAAGAAATCTGACGGAATGTGAATAGATGAAAAGTAAAGTAAAAGTATTGGAAATTTAAGACGGTACTCATTATACCTGAGGTCATTTAAGTACATCTAATTAACAAATGCGTAGGTAAATCATGTTAAGCGTTAACATAGTTAATTACTGGAGCACTCAGAAAGATAATTACATCTAAGTATTACAGACAAGTACTTAGATAGACGTACATATAGATAGATAAGAATATAGATAGACAAATAGGTAGTTACATAGATAGATTGGGAAATATATAGACACATACATCAATAGATAAATATATGAACAGATAAGAAGGCACACATATAGATATACATACATACAAACGCATATACACAAATAGATAGTGCTATAGATAGATAGATACATGGATAGAGAGATAAATTAGATGCGTGATATCTGCTATATCTTCGGGTTAATGAAAACATTTTGAGTATCTTTTGTTGTGCATGTTCATATACATACATACATACATACATGCATACACATATATATATACATATATATATATATAT
>NC_068992.1:60056988-60057692 GCF_001194135.2 Octopus bimaculoides
CATATACATATATATATATATATGCACACATCGTAATGTAAAAGCTGTGAATCAAAATTTATTTTACATGCTTCAGACATTATCTCACATAAACTTCAATAAGTTAAGTGGACAAATAAATTATTCAAACTTTCGTGCCAGACAACATTTGAAAGTCAGAGTGGTTTGCCAGCTTTTCTTTCTTTCTACCTACCTACCTACCTACCTACCTACCTACCTACATACCTACCTATCTATCTATCTATCTATCTATCTATCTATTTATCTATCTAGTTAAAACCAAATGATGACCAGAAAAAGACAATTAAATATGAAACACCTCTCGTCAGCCATACAATCAAGAATTAGTCTAGTTTCGGTGCATGCCTAAATATTATTCTTCACTACTAGCGTGAAGAATTTGGTCTTCAAGTTCTTCAAAACTTCCAAGTTTTGAACGAAGAAAGTATATATTTGTAGCACTTAGCTAATTTGTTATATTATTTTCACAAAGCAGCATTGTTAGTCTGAATTGAGATCTCTTGGCAAGCTGTGGTTTTGTCATTCTGAGAATAATAAAAAAAGCTATACTCTACTCTACTCTACATACATACATACATACATACATACATACATGCATGCATACATACATGCATGCATACATACATGCATACATACATACCCACACACATACATATACATACGTATACACTCAAATATATATG
>NC_068992.1:60057702-60059640 GCF_001194135.2 Octopus bimaculoides
ATATATATATATATATATATATATCTGTATATATATATATATATATATATATTTGTGCGTATGCATAACACTATACGAGTGCGTACGTTTATTGTCACTGAGGACACACTGTCTTGATTTAATTAATAAATTGATCCATAAGTACCAATCAAACTGGTTTGTGGGATTATTTATATGAAGAGAGTGAAAGAGGAAAAAAGTAAATGTTCAGAAGAAGAGCTTCATAAGGGAGTTAACTCGAATTGGCATAAAAGAAAATAAATTCTCTTCGGATTATTACCAAGAGTGATGCTATATGATATAGTGACGAAGTCTATTGATAAATTAAACACGAAATTCTCCAATATTAACACATAAAAAAAGCGAAACTGGGAAATAAAAGAAGCCGAAGAAAGCGATGTAAGAATTGCGTCAAATTAATTTGTTATATGAAAGAAAAAATTTAACTTTCTTAATGATAATTCTTTTCTTGTAGTTGTATGCTAGAAAGATCTTTATTATCATAATTATTATTTTATTATTATTATTATTATTATTATTATTATTATTATTATTATTATTATTATTATTATTATTATTATTATTATTATTAATGTTATTATTATTCAATTATAAATGTTGAATGTGATACTGAAAGTTCTATGACAGTTATTTTTAAATAATTGCGTCAATCACTCTAGTTGTCTTTTCAGACAATCGTCTTACTTATTACATCTACTGTGCACTCTCTCAATGTTTTAGTCTAGCAATTGTTAACTCTTCAATTGCAGAGTATGTTAAGTGTATACAACTTGAACTGGATACGTTCTCCGTTCTATCCTCCGTCAATTGCATATTCTGAGTACAACGTTAATCCTGTTTTTTTTTTCTCTTTTATTATCAGCTAACTACCCCAGCAGCTGAACAGTCCGTCAACTCTCTACTTCCACAAATGCACATTCTGTAGATACTACGCTCCCCATCAATTGAGTACGTCTTCAAATGTGTATTCCGGCGATAGTTTATTTATATAAGTACCTCTTCTGTCCACTGCACTCTTCGTCAGTTGCGAAATCCGTCGACTGTAAACTCCGTCAATTGTCTAAGCTGTGAACAAAATTAGTCTTGTCTTCTGTCAATTAAATAATTCCAATGAAGTCTCCCGTCAGTTAAGTACTCCACCAGCTGTTTATTCAGGCAGCACAGCACTCTATTGTTTCCTCCATTAAATGTCTACACTGTCAAAGGCTCCTCCCTTAAACTTTTATTCTGTCAAATGGCTTCTCCATTAAATCCCTCTTCTGTCAAATGTCTTCTCCAGTAAGTTTCTTATGTCAAACGCCTTCTCCATTAAATGTCATCGCTATCAAATGACATCTCCATTGAATGTCTATTCCGTCAAATATTTACCCAGTCAAATATCTACTCCGTCAGATATCTACTCTTTTAAGTATGTAGTGCTTCAATTTTCTACTCCTTCCCTTGTCAATTACGTCGAGGTATAGTTCTTTCGACTTCTAAGAACAGACGAAATAATTTGCCGTTAATCTACTTTAGAAAGAAATAGAAGTGTAAATATATCCACAAGGAAATAATCTTAATAACCTGTAAAAGCTATTTCAAATCTCTTCAGACTTCTGAAAGAAAATAACAATTACCATATTAATTTCCATAAATATTGACTTTAATTTTCTTTGCCTTTGTTGGACATTTTTCGTATTTTCTTGTATTTGTATTATACACACACACCCCTCACATATAGATAAATATGTATGTACATATAAATATATTTATATATATATATGTACACACACACACACAAACACACACACACACATACACACACACACACACACACACAGACATGTGTATATACATATTCAAAAATATATGTGCATTTATATTTATACATCTGTGTGTATATATATATATATATATATATATATATATATATATATA
>NC_068992.1:60059650-60060548 GCF_001194135.2 Octopus bimaculoides
CAAAACGTTTTGGACTCTATTTTTTGCCGCCAAAACTAATGTCACGTGGGCAAATTCCTTTAGCTGGGAATGACACCACCCTTCCTGTGCCGGCATGGAAATTTTCGCGCCAGTAGGACCGCGTCAGTTCCTGGCTGTTACGCCTAATGTACTGACGTGTAGTATACGCTCGTCGGACACACACACACAATTATATATGGTGGAGGGAAGGATCTCCTGCACAATATAAATAGGTTTGTGCAGGTTGTTCTATCTATCCATCTATCTATCTATCTATCTATCTATCTATCTATCTATCTATCTATCTATCTATCTATCTATCTATCTATTTATCTGTCTATCTATCAATCTGTCTGTCTGTCTGTATTTAGGTACGGAAATCTACTGTTTTAGTCTCCAAACTCAATGTATCTAGAAGTACATTCTTTAAAAGTCATTCAATATCAATAAAGAAAACAGAAAAACAAAAACAACGGAAAAAAACGAACCACAACAAAATAAAACATTACAGTACAAAGCGGAAAAGATTTTGTTGCTATTTTTAGCAGTCTGTGTGACCATATAGGGAGTGCTCGTTGCCTTAGCGATCGCTGCTTCTTTTTGCCATGGGTAATAGTATGAAGACGGCCAAGTTTAAATAATTTGTGAGTATTAAATAAAAACTGAATCACCTCATAGTAATCAAATTGTTCATTTATACGAAGTCTTGTAGGGTTTCTCTGGTAGATTGCATCGGAATTAAAATCAGCCACGTAGAAGTAATTACTGATTGTAATATTCCAACGTTTTGAAACTAATAAGTAGTAGTAGTAGTAGTAGTAGTAGTAGTAGTAGTAGTAGTAGTAGTAGTAGTAGTAGCACTACTACTACTACTACTACTACTACTACTACTACTACT
>NC_068992.1:60064028-60065774 GCF_001194135.2 Octopus bimaculoides
CGTTGCTATGGTATTGAATATAAAGTGTTTTTATTATTATTACTATTATTATTACTATTATTATTATTATTATTATTATTATTATTATTATTATTATTATTATTATTATTATTATTATTATTATTATTATTATTCTGTCTAGATTCACAGATATTTCCTCAGATTGGCAAAAGGTTGTGAAGACGCGTGGTAAAGGGTGTTGTTCGCAAGGGCGCGGGTTTGATATCCAGACTGGGCGTTGTGTTGTGTTCTTGATCAAAGGTTTCATTTCATTTTGTTGCATTCCAGTAACCAGGAATGCTGTGATTTCGGCCCCTTATATTCCATTTGGCCTCTTATACGCCAAGTAACCGGACCTTTTTAAGTTCTAGAACTCGAGACGGTACCTTCTGATACAAGGTTACAAATTTGCTGGATTCGGGTGGGATGTGATAGTGACGGGTGGATGAATGGATGGATGGATGGATGGTGGATGTGCCGGGAGAGTCATTTAGACTGGACTCTAATACAAAATTAACATTCGATTTTAACGATTAAATCCCGTTGGAGGAATATTGGTTTCCAATCTTAGCACAAGTTTCGAAGGAGCAGGGTAGTCTATTATATCGGCTCCAGCGCTCAATTGGTACTTAATTTATCGACTCCGAAAAGATGGAAGGCAAAGCCTACCCCAGCGGAATTTGAACTCAGAACGTAGACTGCGCTAACGATTCTGCCAACTCGCCACCTTGGATTGGAGGAATATCAAGGTTGTCCTCCAGTGGAATTCGAACTTAGAATGTAAAGAAACACCACAGAATAGCAAAAGGATCAAATCCAGTTAAGTGCATTCGGATATTATTCCCCAAGAATTCACTTTATAGAATTTCCATTTGAAATAACTTATTTTCATTCACAACATTTATTCCACTTAAAATAGTTTGCTAACACTTCACTTGGGAATCATCCATTCATTCGTTTTCTCTTTAGAGGGTTAAGTGTGGGCGGCCAGTGGATTCAAACAATGCAACTGTACTTTCTAATTATTCGGTCTGTTCAGTTAGAAGATACATCATCAAAAGACTCCAGTGCTTAATCTCCAGTAATTTATTCATAGTTCGGTTCATTGACGAAACCTTTAGGGCGTTACACAAATGAGTTGCTTTAATTACTGTTGAGTTTTGGAGCTTGTTGTTGTTGGGTTTTCAGGTTCAATCTTTGCTGATATCATATTTGCTTTTCACCCTTCAATGGAGGCGGTATAATATCAATCAATTGCCGGGAACTGTTTCATCTGTCTTTTCCTCTTGCCTGTCTTTAAGTGTCGGCTACACATTGCATCGTGAAATCATCATGGAGGATCACTCACAGACTTTTCTTCTATCCCCGAAGACTGAGATTTTAAGCTTAGACATTGCAACGCCTTCTCACCGAGAATGCCACGCACACACAAACACACAGACACAGACAGACACGCGCGCACACACACACACACACAAACATAAATACATGTGCGTATAAGGATACACATTATAAAAGAACAGAATGGAATAAGTAGAGCAAGAGCACACACGAAGACATGAAATGTCGCTGAGGAGGTCACAGATGTGTGACAAAAGATTTCCGGACAATGGACATGAGTTAGAATAAGAACAGTAATAAACGAGTGAAGAACAGATATATAGTGCGTCGGTTTATTTGGCTAAAAAGTAAAATGACCATCCCGTAATACAACAATATGCATACATACATACATACATACATATA
>NC_068992.1:60065915-60068938 GCF_001194135.2 Octopus bimaculoides
ATATATATATATATATATATATATATATACATACATATATATACATATATATACATATATGTATGTGTTGTGTTTGTCTCTCGCTACTGCTTAACAACCAGTACTGGTCTGTTTACGTTCTCATAAACTAGCGGTTCGGCAAAACACCGATAGAATAAGAAACAAGCTTAAAAATAAGTAGTAGGTCGAGCTGTTCGACTAACCCCTGCAAAGTCGTGCCCCAGCATAGCCGCAGTCCAATGACTGAAACAAGTAAAAGATAAAGAAAGAAGCGTATGAGCGTGATGGACGCAGACAGGCGTCACCATATAGAAAACTAGATTTATTCGTGGTCCTATATTCCAAGGCAGTTTCAAACAAACTGCGGCCCGCGGGCCACATGCGGTTTGTAGGATTTTCTGAATGACAAGCACGACTGACGTATAATCACCTTGAATGTTTTTAGTAGTACGGCCCACATGATGATGAGTCAACAAGAGAACCTCTGCACGGTCATTTGATTTGTAAGAAAAAAGAATCAACTATTCCTCAAATAACACACAAACGAAGTAAACATTTGGTGTCTAATTACCTACTTATTGCAAAGACTCCTTGGTAAACATGTCCATATTTTCTTTATATGGAGCATTCAAAATTCAGTTTTTACTAAATTTAGTCACAGGGACATACGGTCATAACCTCGACTAACTTCATTTATTGTAGATCATCTGGTAACGACATTGTCCCCCACCTCCCTCTCCTCTAAGAGGATGATGAAACACTTGTAAATGTATGGAACAAACATCTATTCTCTCACGAGTTCTACTTATATACACTATCTAAACCGTTGTAGTTCCTGGATTTTCAGAACGACGCTAAGGTTTTCCCTAAACCTCAATCACGGTCATTCTTGTTTGCCATGCAGCTGGCGGAGAACTTAATACGAGATCTGTTCGATTCTTTGAAATCCCCACTACTACTACTACTACTACTACTACTACTACTACTACTACTACTATTGCTGCTGCTGCTGCTGCTGCAACTATTCATTCCTCTCTCTCTCTCTCTCTCTCACACATACACATACACACACACACAAAAGTTTATTGTGAATGCTTGCAGACCCACCACGCCGTACTTCCCAAGTCTGTATCATGGCAGGTTTGACGGCATCGACAGTATTTCTAGTATCATATTTTTCTGCAAGAACAAGTAATACGCCTTTCTATCTCCGAACAATACCAATATTCTCTAGAGTTTCTTGTTATAACGCAATACCTATTTTAATAATTAGAATTCAAATTTCTTCTTTTATTCACTTCATTTTTTTTGTTATATTAAAAGTATAATTGTCTTTTTCTGATAATGATTTCGTCATTTTCTTTTCAATAATATTTTCCATTAAACAGTGGATGTCTGATGACTACACGACATATTCAATGATTTCAATATATACTTTTTGTTTTCTTACAATTGTGATGTATTTCGATTGTTGCACAATTTCTGAAGCTTTAAAACTATACAAGAATGCAAAGGACGTTGGTATAAAACGGTTAATGCCTCTAAAAAAATTTAAAAAACCTGTATGTTTACTGTCAATAATTAGCTAACTGGCTTGATTTTTTTAAAGAAAAAAACTCGCAGCATTCTACAGATCTTAATGAGTAAATTGTGAAGAAAAACTACAAACAAACAAGCAAAATAGATCAACTGCAACAGCAACAACAATATCAAAACTGAAAAAGAAATAGCTTTTCATTTTCCGTCTGTCATCTTCTATTCAGAGATTTATCAAAGATTTCAATGCGATGATGGTGGAAAAGGGAGATAATAGAATGTATTGTAACGTGAAATCTGTGTTAACTATCTTAACACGAAAATAAACAAGCGGACAGACTCCCATTAACTAGTTCGATATACTAACAGGAATAGCTGGTGGTATTTTGTTTTGAAGTGATTTGCCAAAGAAGAAGACAGAAAGGAAGAAAAAGACCGGGAAGAAATAAAAAGAAAGAAGAAAAGGAGAATGGGTGGATAGCAACAAATTATCTATCTGATTTGAATTCTTCTCACCAAAAAGAAAACAAAGAAAGCTGGTTTCTAACAAAGAAACGAAGCTGCATTCCTGGACATTACTTGTTCTAGTTACCGGGGTATCACCTTGAAGGGTTTTTTAAAGGCTGGTACTTATTCTATCGGCTCTTTGTGTCGAACCGCTAAGTTACAGGCACGGAAACACCAACGCCGATTGTCGAGTAGTGGGAGCAGCAAACAAAAAAGAAACCCTCACATACATACACACCAACGACTCTGCTAGCTCACCGTCAGCGACAACACTAATAGAGACCAATCCCCCTTCTTCCCCTCCTCCTCCTCTTCCTCCTTCTCATCATCATCATCATTTGACATCTGTTTTCCATGTTGGCCTGGGTCTTACGGTTTGACAGGATCTGGCAAGCCGAGAGATGCAATGGGCTCCAATTGCCTGTTTTGACAAGCTTCCTACGGCTGGATGTCCTTCCTATTGACAACCACTTTACATAGTGTACTGGGTGCTTTTTATGTTGCACCAGCACAGGGATGCAAATTGCGAAGATATTTCGGAAGTTCTAACACTTTTGCAAAATATTTCATTAACGAAACGCAAATTAACTAATTAATTTGCTCTGTCGCGCATGAGCTTCTGAGTAACAATGTATATTTTAAAAAGGAGTGTATCACATTTTACGTACTCCACCGTATCTAAGAACTGGGCACGATATATTTCTTCATTCTTATATATATATATATTTGGAAAATTCACAAAAAAAAAAGACGAAGGCAGGTGGTGTAGACAACAAACATGTGTATTAGTATAACGCTCGGGAAGTGAAAAAGTCTTTAACGTTTCGAGCCTAAGCTCTTCCACAGAAAGAAACACAGAAAGAAACAAGGAGCGAGAAAAAGGAGAGAAAACAAAGAATGTGTAGTGGCTAGTGATCTATCATGGCGAATGATAGATACCTACATCACACAAACACACACACACACACACAATATATATA
>NC_068992.1:60069000-60072223 GCF_001194135.2 Octopus bimaculoides
ATATATATATATATGTATGTATGTATGTATATGTATATATATATATATATATATATGTATACGCATACATATATATATATATATATATATATATATACGTATTTATATGTGTATGTGTGTCTCTGTATATTTATATGGCTATGTTGCATCAATAAATAAATACGGAGAAAGAGACACTGCAAGGGAGAAGGAGGGAAGCAGGAAAAAAGAAAGCGTGAAAAACTGAGTGAGGAGACAAAAGATGGAGTAAGAGAGAGGAGGAGCGAGAGAGTGAGGGAGCGAGAGAGTGAGGGGGCGAAAGAAAGAGATGGAGAGAAAGAAATGAGGAGAAAGAAAAGAAAGCTTCCTTATAGGTTTGTAGTCGCTTTGCTAAACATATTTCCAACGTTGTTAATAGATTTCTTCGTGCCATGCTGCTTGCTTTTGCGTCACAAAATCAAAGAATCAAAGATAAATATCCTAATAGGAGCAACAGATAATTTACAGTGCATTTGGCACCATATCAGACAGTGTGTTGAGAGCCGAGGAGTGTAGAGGTTGAAGAAGAGAAGTGAAACTTCCTTTCAGATGAATACATATATACACATATACATTACATACGTATACATACACACATACACATATATAAATACCTACATCACACACACACACACACACACACATATATATATATATATATTTATACATAGGCATAAATGCATACATTGCACACATACAATTTTACTGCTTTCAGCTATTGGAATGCGGCCATGCTGTGGCACCGTTTTTAAGATCGAACATATTCACCTAAGTACACATTTTATTCTGGTCGGTTTATCGATCGGTATTTGTCAAAACTCTAATTTACAGGACACAAAGGGCACAGAAAAAACAACAAACACAATATAAACCCAGGTACGGACACACATACATACAAATGTACAGATATTTTTTTACAAAGATTCTGCCTTAGAAAACAGAAAATAACCCTAACCCTAACCGCTTGTTGGAAGCTTTAACAATCTGATATAGATTTATTTATTTGTAAATGTATATGCAAACAGTTTATGTAAACTTGGTTTACATAGACTGTCCAAAATTTCTTTTGATGGGTCCTTGTATCTATTGTGCGTGTCCACGGATTGGAAAAAGAAAACGAAATGGAACTTGTGTTAGTGATGTAGTGGCGTTTATCGTTGAAATTTTTGTGGAAGAATTTGATGTATGTGTTGACAGGTCAAATGTATTTGGTATTATTTGAAATTGATGTAGGTCACTGAGTAACGATGAATTTCTCAGTGGAACATATGTCGCAGCTCTCTTTCATCCTTTCTTAGTTGTATGCACTATATCTCACAGTGCTATTTTATATTGGATCTCAAACCCTTATTTCTAGTTTCCCAATATGCGTTGAAAGGGATGTAGCTGTTTTCCCAAGTATCGATAACGGAACAACTTGTGAACGCGTGGTATACTCTTAAGAGCAATATGTAAACAAGGTGGAAAAAGCTTACAAAGCATTCCTTTAAAAGTTCCCTTCACTAGAATAACAGCTTCTCCCGTTATTACTACCTGCAAAATACAAGCGTAATTTTGAATTATATTATATTTGTAAAACGCGGCTTAGAGAACTCAACCAGCCAGAGACAAGCAGTGTTAGTTAAGTCACGGATATTTATGAGCCTGCAGTTTCTGTTTTGCTTAGAAACATCACATCATTCGCTAATCTGCTATATTTAGAAAAATATCCGTGCAACTGTGAACAATAGCATCGTTGTCTGAAGTTTACAAAAGGGCTGTTATTGGCTCACTGAATTTCTAATGACAAGAGTGACAAGAAGTGTTTGGTCTTTAAAATCCTGTGTCTCCCCTATCGAGATGCCTCTTAAGGGAATTTCTAATGGATTATTTCAAATTTTGAAAAAGAATTTCAGTCCATCGATGTTCTAACACTGTGTTGGCATATGTGAATTACTTCGCATAAAACAGCCTTTCATGGTGTAGTGGCTGTTTGGATTGGAGTTTTGATTGATTGAGAAAGTGTGGGTATTTCGTAGAGCACTGTTTAAGGAGCAATCTGTTCCAATTTCTTGTAAGTAATTGAGAGTAAGCTTTTTCTCCATTTAGCGCGACCTCATTCTGCGATGATGCCATGAAAAGCATTTTGGCGCGCAGTGAATTGAATGTATGTACATTCTGAAGTATTCTTTCAGTTAAGACAGACGTACGTCAGAATGTATCAGATACGTGCTTTGTAAAAGCTACTCATTTTCCATTCTTTCTTTCTTTCTTTCTTTACATATACATATATACATATACATAAACACAGACACACACACACACTCTCTCTCACACACGCACGCACACATACACACACATTATATATGGATAACGTCATAAAAATTGAAAACCTTTCGACGGAACGTAAATCAATTCGTTTTGGGGAACGGTGAATCCTGAAGCCAACAATACTGTAAACAGCATGTAAATATGAGGTTAAAAATCCCTTTGAATAGGAAAATACGAAGGCTCCCCGTAAGACATATTGTACACACACACACAAACTCGTATATTATGAGTATTGCATACTTAATGTACGTGTGTGTGTGTGTGTGTGTGTGTGTGTGTGTGTGTGTGTGCATACATGCGGTCATATTAAACATTTCAACTGGACCAAATTCATCGGAGAATTACGTCTAATTTTCCATATTCGCAAGGAGCCGAGAGGTGTTGAGACAGATTGACTACAACCGGATGTCCTCTCGTCGCTAACCCCGACGTCTATTCAGCAAAGTTAATACTTCCCCGTAGCCTAGCATGTTATATAGCGGATTGGAAACAAAGGACAGCGCTTGTATGGCAGTCACACTCGTTTACAATCATCACGCAATGTCAAAACAAGAGTACATGAATACACATTCACAAGCTTGTATACAAATATGCACATATATATGTGTATGTATGTATACATATATATGCGACAGTTTTGTGTATACACACATACATACGCAAACATACACACCTACATGCATAACGCATATATATATATATATATATATATATATATATGTCTTCCTCTATCTTCCTATCTACCCCTCTGTCCTGGCCTCTACTTCACTGCTTCTGTCCCTTCCTCCTTGTTCCACTTCCTCCCTCCACCATCCTCTCTGCTCTCGTGTGACCTGTGGTCAACTTTCATTTCACTCCAGCCGCTGTGAAGGCAAGACGAACTACTAGCGTTCTA
>NC_068992.1:60072417-60076842 GCF_001194135.2 Octopus bimaculoides
TCTTATCTTCGAAACGTCTAGATAGAATAGAGACAGCTGATGAAGGGATATTCCAAGTGGCTTTCCGTTTTCCTATGTGTTCGTTCCGTTGTCTGTAGTTTATTGTTCTAACGTCCTGTACCCTGATATGCATGTATATACACATGTAGATGTAAGTATGTACATATATGTGTGTATACATGTATATATATTCTTTGTATTATATATATATATATATACATATATGTATGACAGTTTTTTTTTAAAGTTTACGCCTACAAAATTCACACACAAGGATTTAATTGGCCCGGGAATATAACTGACGACAATTGTTCAAGCTGTCACTCAGTGGGATTTTGCGTTTGTGTGTGTGCGTACATATCTGTGTGTTTGTGTGTATATGTGTGTGTGTGTGCGTGTATGTGTGTGTGTGTGTGCGTGAGTGCATGTGTATGTGTATGTGTATGTGTACCTAAGCACATTGACTACACTTACTTAATTCTCATCAACCTACAAAATACGAAACATCAAGAAAGAAAAAAACACATGTCATGGACTTAGTGTTTATCGTCTGCTCTGCTGTCTACTGTACTTTTACTTCACAGTAAAGAACATTTTGTTAATCGCCACCTTTAAACTGCCAATGGCGAGATGCCAGAATGTTTGCTTAACTTCCGTTTGATCCACTTTCAAGAAATCAACAAATTCCTTATACATTCTATGACGATGTATCTTTAGAGAAAATGAATTGGTCAACGTAAAAACACGTTCATGGAGCATCGAGTTATTATTTTTCTAACCAAATACGTATAAATGCGGAAGGCGAACTGTCATTCATAATGCCCACGAGCACAACATGCACATATACAAACACACATACACACACACACAGAAAGAGAAAGAGAGAAACATAAATAAATATGCATAAATTCACATACTCAAACACACATAT
The DNA here is from genome assembly GCF_001194135.2 of Octopus bimaculoides. Taxonomy (NCBI): domain Eukaryota; kingdom Metazoa; phylum Mollusca; class Cephalopoda; order Octopoda; family Octopodidae; genus Octopus; species Octopus bimaculoides. Next base: position 60,073,349 of record NC_068992.1, read on the forward strand.
ACATATATATCTGAAGAAGTGATATGCCGTAGAAACCACTGAGTAACAAGTGACTGAACCAGCATAAGTAAACTGCATGTGTGATATAATTCTGATGTATGTATATATATAGGAATAACGCTATTTGATTCACTGTCTGAAAAACTTCTTATAGGAGATATATGCTTTCTACTACATATACAAATGTGTAATACCTGTTAGGAAATGAAACACGTGTAATGAGTGAATAAATAATACCACAATTTTTCCAATCTCCTGTTTTGGTGTTATTACTCCGCAACGAATTTGCTTCAAGAGACTAAGCTTGGGTTTTAAACACACACACACACACACACACACTCACGTTCGTTTGTGTGTGTGTATAAATGTATGCATGTGCGTATAGTTAAAATACACTCGCTATTAGAGGAGAATTCTACTTCAGATTGGCAACATATTAACCGAAATTTCTACGAATCTTTCTGCAAACCCGTGTATCGTCTGTTTTTCCGCTACGCTATTTTATCTCTTACGGTACACCAGCTATTGTTGTATATATTGCAATACATGTGTTAAATATTATAGCCATGCTGGTTACCGATGCTGGTATTATATTTCCTTTGTAATTATCAGAGAAAATACTGAAAACAACAGGGTAAATATTGAAAAAAATATTTGCATATAAGTTCTAATACACATATTGCATGAAAGCAATGGAATGAAGATGGGATAAATAGATAGATAAGACATATAGATCTATAGATCGATCAATAGGGAGATAACAGATCAATAAATAGAGAGGAAACAAGAAAGAGTTTATTCTGTATTTTCTTGCATACAAATCGATGTAGTATATAGTGTAGTATATAGTGTAAACATCCACACATCGTCACTATCTGCTCGAATCCTGATGCATTGCACATGGAACTTTGGTACTCCAAACCGTCTTGGAGCATAAGCTGACCTGCCTATCTTGGATGTAGATGTTGGTCTGAAAAATTCGACTTGCAAGCTGCAAGATATTGTAAGTCGGACAACGCGTAACAGTTTACATTTTAGGCACTCTATGAATATCGCAGTAGCGAAAAGTCATCGCATGGAACAGATGATAAATAGAATATTGAGAAATACGGTTAATTTCAGAAAGATAAATGATTTCTGATGCAAAGTTTAAGCAAAACAACTTATTATTACCCATATATAAAAATTACAGTGTATAAAGAAACTCAGATAAAATCAATATTGTGGTTAGATTTTGTTGCGTCCAAATTATACGTCTACATATAGCTGTTATTTGGAAGACGCATTAAATGTGTATTTTGCAAATATTCTTATTGGTATTTTTCTGGAGATAATCTGTTTAGTAAACTTATTACTGGAGTTCTTATCTCCATTGTTTTAAATATAAATATTTATATCAAAAAAGAAAAAAAAAACCACGTTTATAAAATATAGAGTGAATAAATTTTATTTTCTTCAGAAATTCAAGTCTGCTGTTGACGTTCTTGTCGTTTTTATATTATTTCTCTTGTTATTCTATACGTTATGAACTCTCACAAAGCTCTGTGCAGACCTAATATCGTCTGCTTTCGCTACACAGTTTTTTCTCTTAATATACACCCGCTATCGTAGTATATATTGTAGCTCATATAAATACTATAGACACACAAGTCTCTGATGCTGATATTATTTATCTATTGAAATTAGCTAAGAAAATGTCATGGATAACTGCTTAAATACAGATTCTTAAATGCAATCGTAAGGGCAGACACAATAACGAAACACAATGATAGGTGAATCTACTGTGGTACATACGCATTTACATACTACTTTAAACGTTATCCCTTATCATCTTTACGTGTACAATTTGTGGAAATATATATCGAAAATCACGTTGTATCCCTGCTTCAGTTGTTTGAATCACCGGCAACGTGAAACTCAGTGTTACACATATTTTATGGAAATAACCTAAATATAATTACCACTATATATATACATGTTTACGTTATCTAAAAGACCTCGAAAAGAGCATTGTCGTGAGCTTACACACACGCTCGCACGCACACAAACACGCACATTGACACAGACACAGATACGTATTTACGTGTTCTTTATTAGCGACAGAAACAGTATTGGTTCAGAATGGCTGTTCTGTAAATCTTACTCGATGCGTATATATGTATGTATATATATATATATATATATATATATATATATATATATATATATATATATATATATATATATATATATATATATATATATATATATACATATATGTTATTTTGACTTTGGGTATATGTCACAATATACATATATACACGGAAAATATCGAACAATGAAAATAAGTGCCCAGCACCGCATTGGGGATAAAATTTCTTCATTTGTGCATTAAGGCTACTATTGGTTTCATGTTAAGACAATATCTTTATATCTTAACAATTTTTCAAGCCGATTACATGTATTAGAATGCTATAAAACTGCAGTATTCATGCTGAGAGAGATTCTTGTATAGATGTATAGTGGTAAGAAGCATAGAGTGAATCTGAAGCAACGCTGATGGAATTGCTCAATCACGATTTCTGTCTCTTTGCACGTCATCAAAAGCAACCATCTTCTATCAACTCGATGGCTTGACAAATTTAGCGGCTACTGATACGTAAACAAACAATAATGAACAGATCATTGGTGTCTCAAATAGCAGGCAGGCTGGATAGTTACTCCTTGCTATTGGAGGAGGTAATATTGATTCAGAATAGCTTTCTGTTAATTTTACGTAACGTTGATACACACACACACACACACACACACACACACACACATATATATATATATATATATATATATATATATATATATAGAGAGAGAGAGAGAGAGAGAGAAAATGAAAGAGAGAGAAAGAGTGAGAGAGAGAGTTTGAAGTAATATATATATATATATATGTTACCAGGAGAAATATTTCTCACATGCTAATTACAGGACAGAATTCTTTAAGAAGCCGACAAACGAGAGTTAAATATATAGGTTCAATGGTAACCAGTTGCAGAGTCGTAACTCTATTTCACGTTGGATGATTCATATCCAAAGGTAGTTAATTACAATATGTGTAAGGGCTGAGTATATATAAGCAGGAACGAAAACGTAAATAAGGAACGGATGATTATTTCCTATTCCTTAATTTCTCATTTTCCCACCTAAAACTAAATACATATTTTTAGATGCTGCAATCAGTTTAGGTGTTTTTCAAAATCGCAAGGATAGGTAAAGAGATATAATTCGGTAATTTAGTCATCAGTAAATGTTAAAACATGCGCGCGCACACACATACACACACACATACACACAGTCGTGTGCATGCATACACACATACAAACAAACGTGCTTCCATACACACACATACAAGTATCACATGTATAAAGTGTTACGAAGGACTTCCAAAAAGTTTCGGCCTGCTTAACTTCGTCAGACTGTATGTATGCACGTATATATATATATATATATATATATATATATAT
>NC_068992.1:60077132-60078191 GCF_001194135.2 Octopus bimaculoides
ATATATATATATATATATACACCTATCTAGAAAGATAGATATATCTGAATGATTACAGGACCTGCTGGGTTGCATATATTTCGTAGGTTACTTTGCTGCTTATTCGAAATTTACCCGGGTGGAATTTTAGACATTTCGCAAAAGAATGAAACGATATCCATTTTTCTTCTTTCTTGTTTATAACAAGCTGTGGGGGATAGCGTTTGGGGTAGAGGTGGTGCTTATGGCTAATATGTAATGTTTACTGTTTTAACTATAACTCACCGTTTTTCGCTGTGTTTCTAAGGAGTGTCACAACAGCGACGCGTCTAAAAATGCCTGATTTGCCATTCACGGCGCCTCTGGTACCTCATACAGTTGTGCATCATGATATATACCTACTAGAATACACACACACACACAGACACACACATACACACACACACATGCACACACACACATGCTTACATGGCCACACAGACACATATCTCGAGATATAAGTATGTATATGTGTGTATGTGCCTGTATATGTATGTATGTATGTATGTATGTATGTATTTATGTCATTATTCAGTTTTATTTCGCGACTTCTTGCCAATTGAGATAGACCCGGTTTCTAAGCTAGACCCAAGGTCCTTTCACTGGAATTTCAAGATCAAAAACAGGATATCTTTTATATGTAATCTATGTATGTATACCTGCAGATCTCTCTCTCTATATATAAATTGAATTGTACAGTGTTATATATCCATTACGGCCGAACTGAAAAATCATATTCGCACTTTGGTTCAACGGAGTGTTAGGTAACAGTTCGATTATACAACCGTGCGCTCTTCAGAGGTTGCCGTTATGGAATGAAATATGGCGACTTTATGCACACACATACATGCGCGTGCATACAGACACATACACTCACAAACACACACACAGACATACACACACGCACACAGACAGACATACACACACATGCATACACACAAACACACACACATATATATGTATATATATATACTGTATATATATATACTGTATATATATATATATATATATATATATGTATATATATATATATATATATAT
>NC_068992.1:60079618-60081878 GCF_001194135.2 Octopus bimaculoides
ATATATAGTTATATAATTATATATATCTATGTATATATTAATATGTGTGTGTGGTGTGTGTGTGTATGCGATTTATTGGAGATAAAAAAATTTACCCCGCCCTCATCCTACTCGGAGGCTTTGAAGAATACACAAATATCTTGTCTGAACAAGTCTAGTTTTCAGGATGATAGCGTTGTAAACTTTAATTTTTATATCAATGTGACTATCTAGGCTGTCGCACATACTACAGCAGGTTTCTGAAAGTAGAATTCGTTTTTACCAATAAGAGATTTCACTTCAGAAGCCAGGAAAAAAAGATCTGAGGACAGGGTAGCTCTAAGCTATTCGAAGCTGTCTACATTATTCAGCTCAGCTCCACCATATTTTATTCCTGGAGGTTCACACTACGAGCGTCCTGGAACAATATGGTAGGATTTGTCTGTTTCATCATTATTCAGTGTGAGCCCAGAGTTACATGCATACGTTGCAGATATACATACCTATATGCATACATACATACGTCCAAACATATATACACCCCACACAGATATATATACATATATATATTGTTTTACTTTAAAGGAGTCATTTTGCTATTTTGCTTGCAGTTAGATTTTTGTAATATTGGTTTCAAATTTTGGAACAAGGCCAGCAATTTTGGGGAATGGGTAAGTAGATTACATCAACCCCAGTGTTTAACTGATACGTATTTAATCGCCCCGGAGAGAATGAAAGACAAAGTCGACCTCAGCAGAATTTGAACTTAAAACATAACTACGGACGAAATGCTGCAAAGCATTTTAGCCGGCGTGCTAACGATTCTGCCAGATAGCCGCTTTCGAGTTTTGTAATATTAATTAATCAAATGATTAATTAACTCTTTTATCAAAGGTTTGTGCCACACAACGTTGCACTTTTCGATGATTTATTTATCGCTAAATTTCCCTTATACAGTAAGGTCAGTTCAAATATGTTTGTAACATAATTAATGTGTACAAAGGCCGTGTTCACAGCTATTTGCCGTTGAGAACATTTCTCGCTTTATACGCCAGGTGTTGAAAAACATCCCCTAATCACATAGACCCAACCCTATGTACAATATATTTCTAACAAAGCGTCGCGTCAAGAATCGTTCAAATAAATAAATCATACATATATATACATACATGCTTACATACATGCCTACATCTATCTATCTATCTATCTATCTATCTATCTATCTATCTCTGTCTGTCTGTCTGTCTGTCTGTCTGTCTGTATCTGAATTAGTTATGAGGATTCAATAAAACCTAGGCACATTAAACGCGTAGGACGCCAGAACCGGTTAGGTACGATAGCTTAGAATTCATAGTGAAGTAAACAGCAATGTGGGTATCAAGTGTTGGTAGACTACTGTAGAATATGTAAGAACCAACTCCAATTTACACCGTAGATCCAACTCTGGGGTTGGATCCCAGAGTGGCGTAGATAAAAAGGGAACATATATGGCGTTTATGATTCAGCAGCTGTCGTAAATATTAGACGCTATTTGCGATCTCTTCATATATATATGTATATGTATATATATATATATATATATATGTGTGTGTGTGTGTGTGTGTGTGTGTGTGTGTGTGTGTGTGTGTGTGTGTGTGTGTGTGTGTGGTGTATATATATATGTTGTTTTATATGCATTAATTCGTAAATATACTAGGGTATTTTATAATGCTAAGCAAACGTAATGCTGTTAAAATGTACGCATAATTTCTTGTATACTGAAATTAATGCTGCATGAAGAAGGTTACGAAACGGCCGTAAGCCTATGGAAGTCACATGGTTGAAAATATACATACACACCACATATCTCTTGGCTTTATGATTATACATACATACATACAAATATATATATATACATGTGTGTGTGTGTCTGTCTGTGTGTGTGTGTGTGTGTGTGTGTAAGTTATTATCTCTGCACTAAAGGGGTGACTGGCCTTCCCGTTTCAACCTTAATTGGAATACCATCACAGATGGAAATGCAGCTTCTGGTTATTATAGCTATATGTTTAGCTACCACTAGTAATAATGATATCACTAAACTGTTTCACCTAGTTACCTACCTATCTATATCTCTCACTGTACAGAGATACATAGATGCATATATACTACACACATGTGCATTAGCATCTATCTATCAATCTATCTATCTATCTATCTATCTATCTATCTATCTATCTTTTTCTCTCTCTCTCCCTCGCTTTCTCTGTATATATATATATATATATATATATATATATATATA
>NC_068992.1:60082694-60084367 GCF_001194135.2 Octopus bimaculoides
TATATATATATATATATATATATATATATATATATGTATAAAATATGTGTTTCTATATATATAATATATATATATATAATATATATATATATGTATATATATATGTTTTGTTGTTTAGCTCAAGTTGATACGTAAACACGAAGTGTGTGCGTGTGTGTGTATAAATGTAGTTATTCATTTATTAGTTCCTAATTATATGGATATTTTAGTATTATCTATTAAATTACTGGTATAAGTTTAACATTAAAGGATGTAAGGATAACGACATTTGATATGTATGTAATGTTTTAATTATTAATTTTTGGGTTATGAAATAGTGTAATTCAGTCAGAATTAGTTCAACCGAGTCTGTTTTAGTTTCGGAAAGAATAGAATATAAACGTTTTCACTTTTTTATTAATAACTATGGAAGAATGGTGGGAATATTGTCTGAATGGACTTCAAGAGCTAGGTTACTGTTTAGTTAGATAATTTAGGTGTTAGTTATAGGTTTACTTATAGAATTTATTTACCGATACTGTTTTTGTACATAGCGTAAATGTGGTTTGTTTGTTGTAATTTAATTAAAAATGTTAGTGTTTAATCCTTCCTAGAATTAAAATTGAATGAATGTGGTGATACCTAAGGTATGTTTGTTCCCAAACAGCATTTATTTTAGTGCTGTTGACACCGCCGAATTGAATGGTACTGCCCAGGTGTCGAAACCATAGTGTTATCCGTGGGGCAGCTGATGATGGAGGTGTGTTGGATTGTTGGTATGGGTGTTATTGTATGCGCGGAATAGTTTTATATGACATCTATTTGGTATATACATACACATCTATGTACAAATGTGTGTGTGTATGTTTATATATATATGTATATACAAATGTGCGTGTATATATATATATACATATACAGATACACAGTTAATACAAACACGGACTCATATATCCACACACATACATATATGTACATATATATTCATATGTAGGGCATGCGAAGTTAATGTTTAAGTGGAAACGTGCAAATGAAAACGGGGAAAAGTGAATATTTGAGAGTATAAATGAAATTAATTGGGAATGATGTCCTGGAGATGAGAAGTGAATAAGGGACCGAGTGAAAGTGCTTGTAGAATATGTGATACGCAAGGGCGCATGCGTGGATGCATGCATAAGCGCGCGTGTGTTGACGAATAATTTATAAGATGTATTGATATGAGTTAATGTTATTCTATATAGGTGTATAAAGAAAAGGGAAGAGAGAGAGAGAGAGAGAGGAGAAGTGCGAAGTGGAAACATGATAGAACGCGTAAAAGGGAACAACAAAAGAGAGACCCACAGATGGTGAGGGTGGTAGTGTGACTATGTGTGTGTGTGTGTGTGTGTGCATGGGTAAGTGCTGGCGCATGCGTTGAGTGTAAAGACATTTTTGGAGACGCAAGATATAGAAGAGCAGCTTTGCGTGTGAGTATTGTACGTCTATCTATCTATCTATCAGTCTGTCTGTCTGTATGTCTGTCTGTCTGTCTATCTGCCTGTCTGTCAGTCTGTTATATATATATATATATATATATATATATACACACGTATATATGCATACATACACGTCTATATATGTATTAAGGTATGTATTTGTGTATGTATACAAATATCTACCTATATACATGCATACATACATATGTGTGTATATAT
>NC_068992.1:60084506-60087813 GCF_001194135.2 Octopus bimaculoides
ATATATGCATATATATGTGAGTGTGTATGTGTGTGTGTATAGAAACTGAAACTGAGAGTATATCTCGTGGCTCGACTTACACACGTCTGCGATCTTCAGACATGGATATGAAACCCGAGACGCATATATTTAGGGGATATATATGTATGTATGCATGCATGTATGTATGTATGTATGTATGTATGTATATATATATATATATATATATATACATACACAAACACACACACACGCACACACACACACACTAAATTCTACAAAGTAGTTGTTCAACATGGACGCAGTCCAATTACTGAATCATGCAAATGATTGAAAGTGCAAAGAAGAAAATTCTAGAAAAAAAAGAAGCAGTACACCATTTTGACTATTTTCTCTTTAGTAAATAAAAAAAAAAAAAAGTTCCCTTTCATTATTTTTTTCGAGTGATTACACACGTAAGTTATAAAAAACAAATAAACAATAATTAAGTAAATAAATAAGCAACTATTTTGTCATGAAATTTCTAAGAGGTTTACATATCGTTTTGTTTGTTTTTTTTTCCTGAAATTTTATACGCGAGTTTTGCAGCTTGTTTTTTATTTTCTTTAGCCATTTTTGCACTCGCAGTAAAAATATACAGAAAAAAAAAAGAAACAAGAAAATAAAACGGATGGCACTCAGAAGAGGAATTCTAAGAATAGTATCTGGAATTTCTCTCGGTCGTCTTCTTAAAGACAGATAGGGTTACTAAAATATGTTGGGATAGGTTTAAATGAAGGCGAAGCATACGGGTTGATATCAGTTGCGTTTTTAAAATGATATACTTGCAAATGTGGAGGTGCAATGGTCCAGTGGTTAGGGCAGCGGACTCGCGGTCATAGGATCGCGGTTTCGATTCCCGGACCGGGTGTTGTGAGTGTTTATTGAACGAAAACACTTAAAGCTCCACGAGGCTCCGGCAGGGGATGGTGGCGAACCCTGCTGTACTCTTCCACCATAACTTTCTCTCACACTTACTTCCTGTTTCTGTTGTGCCTGTAATTCAAAGGGTCAGCCTTGTCACACTGTGTCACGCTGAATATCCCCCGAGAACTACGTTAAGGGTACACGTGTCTGTGGAATGCTCAGCCACTTGCACGTTAATTTCACGAGCAGGCTGTTCCGTTGATCGAGTCAACTGGAACCCTCGACGTCGTAAGCGACGGAGTGCCAACAACAACAGTTGCAAATACAGGAGGTCGGACACCGACATAAAAAAAATGGTGGGCGGGGAGAGATTTCAGTATAATTTTCCTTTGGTTGTTGAGTTATATTGGGTGCAGTAGAGGTAAGGTGAATGGCCTGGTGGTAAGTGTGTTGCACTCACGTCCGTAACATCGTGTCTTTGATTTTCTGACCCTGCCGAATGATACGTATTGTTCTTCTGCAATGCCCTTCATTTCACGTTGCCGCAGTTCACTTAGCTGAACACAAGTTCTATTCACAGCCGGGGCGTTAAGACTGCGCCGGGCCGACGTCGTTTTCTGTAAGTTCTATTAGCATGATACAATCGGCTTGATTCCCAACCACATGATGCAAGGGTTTCACTGCATAGCACCTTCGAGAAGTGTCTTGTACTATAGCCTCAGGCCAACCAAATCCACACACACACACACACAATATGCATTAAGTACAGGACATTACTAATGAGTAAACACACGGAGGTAAGTACAGGACAAAATACCAAAAATGCCAAAAAATGCACAGTAAGTAGAGGACATCACCAACGAGCGTAAAATACGTAAATATACGAGAAATCAGCAGAGGACAAAATGCCAAAAGAAGATAACTCCTCGTCAGTTGTCGGCTGTTTTACTACTCCCTGTTTCGTTCTTTTGTCTCCTTACAAAACCGGTGTTGGTGTGTTTGCATCCACGTGACTTAGCGTCTCGGCCAAAGAGATCGATAGAATAAAGTATCCCGCTTAAAAAATATATATAAGTACTGGGGTTGATTCATTTGACTAAAAATAAGAATTGAAGGTGATGCCCCAGCATGGCCGCAGTCTAATGACGGAAACAAGTAAAAGATGAAAGGTACGACTGCCAACACCATTGACACACACACACAAAAAATAAGAAGTGGTGGGGTGGGGTAGTTAGTGTCATTTTTGTTGGGTTGTTCAGTTACAATGAGAAAATGCAAGTGACTTAGCGGTCAGCGGTTTCTATTTACAATCTTACGATTACGGTTTCGGTTCTGGATCGAGCAGAGCCATGTGGTTGTCCTCTTGAGTAACACACATCATTTCACGTTGCTCAAATTGACTCAGTTGAAAATGTGTCTCTGCAAAACCTGCGATGGATTGACGGACCTTTTCTGGGGGTGGAAGAGGATTGTAATCTCAATCCCCTTATAAGCCACGGACTGGGCTCCGGTATCATGGGTCCTTAGGGACAATTATAAATGAAGATTTCGAGTTTGCTTTTCTAATCATCTGGACCCCGATGAAATGGAGTACATAAACTGTCAGTTTTATATTACTACTACAACCAACACTACAACCACCGCCACTACCAGTGCTGCTGTTGCTACTACTACTGTTACTACTACTATCAGTACCGCGGCCACCACTGCTACCCTAACCACTGGGCCATTGCGCCTCCACACTGAAGCAAGTGGAAAGAATGAAAAGAACAAACTACTACTACTACTACTACTACTACTACTACTACTACTACCAATGTTTATTTGTTGTAACATAATGGCTTAAGAATAATTCTTAACAACAGTAGTTGTAGCAGTAGTAGTAGCAGCAGCAGCAGTAACAGCAGCAGCAGCAGCAGCAGCAGCAGTAGTAGTAGTAGTAGTAGTAGTAGTAGTAGTAGTAGTAGTAGTAGTAGTAATCTCATTAGTAGCGTATAAATATTTCGTTGTTTAGTTACCTAAATTTCTAAATCCAAACTGAGAAAATTAGTGGTTTTTGTCATCAATAATTTATGTTATTTCCACTTTACTTTTAAATCTAAGGAACTTCTGCCACATACTAAACATTGGACCGTTTCTTTGGCATTCCGAATTATCGCAGGAACCGCCCTTAGAACATATATATATATACTTGGCAGCGAGTAGATAACTATGCAGATAACTAGGGGTGGGGGAGAATAATATCTAAATATTTGAGAATATGTCCGTATATATATACATATATATGTCTGTATGTATAAGTGTATGTATGTATGTATGTATGTATGTATGTATGTATGTATGAGTGTGTCTGTATGTCTTTGTTCGTGTGTGTGTGTGTGTGTGTGTGTGTGTGTGTGTGTGTGTGTGTGTGTGTGTGTGT
>NC_068992.1:60088026-60089347 GCF_001194135.2 Octopus bimaculoides
GACTCAAGGGCCGACAATTTCGGGCGTGTTACTTGGTAAGTGCTATGAACGAAACTTTTGGCCGCTGAGTCACTTTGTAACTTCTGCCGATTAAAAATATCGGCTTCAAAAGTTGGCACAAGGCCAGCAATTTCAGGCCAGGGGCTGAGTCGATTAAATCGACCACAGTGTCCAACTGGTATGTATTTTATCTACCAAGAAATGATGAAAGGCGGCATTTCAACCCATAACGTAGAAACAGGCGAAATGCCTCTAAGCATTTTAGCCGGCGACCTAATGATGTTGCCAGCTCGCCGCCTTACGCCGAATAAAAAATTTATATATATACATGTGTGTGTGTGTGTGTGTGTGTGTGTGTGTATGTGTGTGTGTGTGTATTGTCAATTCAAATAAACGATTAAAAGTTAAACGGACAAGTGGACGTGTACAAGAAATGTATTAGCTGGACGCCCGGTGAAAAGAGAGAGTTTGATGTTTGCAGCATAGCTCTTCGTCGGAAAGGAGAAAGCGAGAAGTCCAAAGAAAGAGGAGTAATCGCCAACAGTAGGTGTGTAAATTACATTGCTGAATTGTGTGTGTGTGTGTGTGTGTGTGTGTGTGTGAATACTTTTAAGGCGGGAGCTAGCAGAATCGTTAGCTCGCCTGCTAAAACGCTTAGCGGCATTTCGTCCGCTTTTACGTTCTGGGTTCAAATGCCACCTTTCATTCTCTCAGTGTCGATAATATATTTATAGATGCATTCATATTCGCCATATGTCATATATACATGACTGATTTTCTTATTTCTCGATGATTCTAAAGTATGTTCTAAATGCTACTACACATGCACACACACATACATAAACAAACATGCATGCACGTTCGCACTCACGCACATACATATATTTATATGTAGTATAGCCTCAAAGTGGTGTAATTCTTTTCCTTTCTACGCTAGGCACAAAGCCCGAAATTTTGGGGGAGGGGGGGGCAGTCGATTAGATCGACCCCAGTACGCAACTGATACTTAATTTATCAACTCTGAAAGGATGAAAGGCGAAGTCGACTTCGGCCGGAATTTGAACTCAGAAAAGTAAAGAGAGACGAAATACCGCTAAACATTTTGCCCGGCGTACTAACGTTTCCTATTTCTTTATTGCCCACAAGGGGCAAAACATGGAGGGGACAAACAAAGACAGTCAAACGGATTAAGTCGACCCCAGTGCGTAACTAACTGGTACTTAATTTATCGACCCGGAAAGGATGAAAGGCGAAGTCAACCTCGGCGGAATTTGAACTTAGAACGTAAAGACAGCCGAAATACCGCTGAACATTTCCCCCC
>NC_068992.1:60089628-60095188 GCF_001194135.2 Octopus bimaculoides
CTTCTCAATGTGGAATAGTTACGAAGAAGAATAGGCAAATTTCTTCTATACACTTGATGTGCAGTAAAACCAAGCAAGTCGCTTAATGGACCTTTACAATGAAATACGACGGCCACGCCTTCTCTGAAGAGTGACCACAACCCATGAAACGGTCCTTCAAGAAATTTCCTCATTTATCTGCTCTCAGTAATAGTATACGACGCATGTGCTTACACTATTAGTTTACCCACAGTGAGGCTTTATAATGTTTAAATTTCTCGAAGTTCTGTATGAGTGTGTATGTGCATTCGTGCGTGCGTGCGTGCGCGCGCGCTTGTGTGCTGTATATATTGCTCGGGTAATCAAAGCTTAGAGATACAAAATTAAGCACTCAATGCCTTAATGTGTAGAGTGTGTTGTGATTTTTATTACGTTACTTGTTGACAAACTCAATTCTGTTTCAGTTGTCTGCGAATTTCCATACAAAACTAAACTTGTAAACAAGTAATCTAATATATGTACGTACCTATGTATGTATGTATGTATGTATGTATGTATGTATGTATGTATGTATGTATGTATGTGGGCATGTATATATGTATGTGTGTGTGTGCGTTCGTGTGTGTTTACGTATACATACATGCATACATATAAAATATAATATGTATATACTCTTTTACTCGTTTTAGCCATGCGGCTGTGGTCATGCTGGTGCACCACCATATATATATATATATATATTTATGCAGCGATAAAGATAGGGTGGGGGAGAAGAGTATAAGTGACCAAGGGATAGATAGATAGATAGATAGATAGATAGATAGATAGATGGATAGATAGATAGATAGATAGATAAATGTTTGGTCGGTGGCGTGTTTTGTAACACTATATGTTAGAGAACTATGTCAAGGGTTTTGTACTGCGGAAGCTAAGTATGTCAGGTAAAAAAATATTCATAACCAAGTGAGTCCTCGGTGATGCTGATAACATCTCAATGAGAAACGTTGAGAACAGATATAAGAGGTATTAAGCACAAGCCAGAAAAAAGAAAAAACAACAACTAATATTTCGTCTTAGATTTCCGTTCCAAAGCACGTGAGGTGAGAATGCTAGAGTATTTTAGTTACCATTTTTATTTTTCGTGTTTTCAGAGACTATTTGAATGCCAGTGATGCTATAGAATCACACATTGCTTCTTCTCTTTCTGTATTCCTTGGTCATGATGTAACTAACTGCACAGTCATTTTGGGAACTCCTTTTCTACGCTTTGCTGTACATTATCACTTATATTAATTTCAATTCTAATTTACCATCGTTGTTATTTGTTTCTTGCTATTTATTTAAGCCCAAGTCGTCGACAGTTAAAATATGACGATGTTTGCCAAACTGATCTCATTCATTGCCGTTAGTTTATTTACCTATTCATTTGTATCTTCCTTTTTTTCTTTTTTCTTTATCTATCTTTCTTTCTTGGAGTGGTGATGCTGAACATTACAAAGAATGCAAGCGAGTTACATTATCGACAAGGTATCCAATTTCAGTAAAGTAAAATATCTGAATGGTGTGCTGAGATTTCAAGCTAATATATATGGCGTTCGGTTAGGATGTAAGACTAGCAGGCTCTGTAAAGAGACCGACCTATATGATTTACCTTATTGAATTATAACCGTTTATGTCACGGTCTCAAATCCAATCCTATATCCAGCGATGACGTGTCTTTTCTGTACTTCCGGGGTCGACAAAAACAGCAATCAAATACTGAGACCGGTTTCACTTATTTGTACATTATAAGTATATAGTCCAAAGTGTCCAGCCTCATGCATATGTTGTCCTCCAAAGCTTATATATATACATATACATACAAATATTCTATAATGATAGACATAATTATAATCAAGGGTCAGCTAATTGCTTCGCCAGGCACCGAATTTAGAAATATGAGTTAAAATACCTTTTCCGCTACCATAAATATCTCACTGACAGTAACACACTTTTTTTTACATAGGCAAAGAGAAAAAATAACGAATCCAGACGATTCAGATTAGCTACATACGCGTTTTGAGATTAAAGTAAAGTTATATTCAAAAGTATGATACTGTCTGGGAGATATTTATGGTAGCGCAAAAGGTATTTTAACTCCTATTTCTAAGTTCGGTGCCTGGCGAAGCAATTAGCTGACCTCTGATTATAATTATGTTTATAATTATAGAATATTTGTATAATTTTACCTAAAAAGGTTATTTTAACGTACCGAACTACTTGGTAAAATTATTAACTATTAATTAATCGATTGATTAATTAATTAATTTTACCCTTTTATTATTATTGAAATATACATATACATATATACATAAAATGCTTGGCATGGAGTACCGATAGTTTACGACATGTTTCTTTGAAGTCTAGCTCTATGCAATTCATAAGCAGGAGATCCCCACTAAACACCTACACCTTAAAAAGCAAAAGGTATCATTGGACAACAAATATAGGCTGTGCAAATCTAAAACTAGAGACACCACCCACATTATTACTAGATGTTAGAAACTGTCCACTAGATATTATCTACCAATGAGGCATGAGGCGGTGGCTCGAACAATCCCGAACATTCCCGAACACACTAAGAAAAGAAGAAAATACCAACAACCGAAGATTATTATATTGAGGCTGAGAGATAATAAGAATATTTTACCTTTATTATAACTATGGAAAAGGAAAGAGTTTCGCATTTCCTCATAATTCAGAGCTAGCGGGTGAGCTGTTAGATTTGTTAGCGCCGGACAAAAGGTTTAGCACCATTTCTTCTGGTTCTTTACGCTCTCAGTTCAAATATTGCCGAGATCGACTTTCCCTTCCCCTCTTCTCACAAACAGCCGACGTTGTGCCAAAATTAGGAAGAAATTTTTAAAGGCAGTGAGCTGGCAGAATCGTGAGCGCGTCGGACAAAATGATTAGCCCAATTTCTTCCGACTATTTTGTTCTGTGTTCATTTCCCTCTGCGGTCGACTTTGGCCTTTGTTCCGTAGGGGTAAATAAAATCAGTAAAATAAGTATCAGCTCAGCACCGGGGGTCGATGTAATCGATTTACCCCAACTCTCAAAACCATGCTGGCCTTGTGCCAAAATTCGAAAACAAAATTATTTAGAGCTAGCAACAATTCTTTCGACTCTTCAAACCCTACCGAGGTCAACTTTGCTTTTCATCCTTTCGAGGTCGATGAAATAAAGTACCAGTCGAGCACAGAGATCGATGCAATCGGCCCACCTAAAGCTGCTGGCCTTGTGTTAAAATTGGAAAGAAAATAATTTAGAGCTAGCTAGCTGCCATTGGGTACACTATGTATAATAGATTTCTTGTCTTAACAAACCAGTAGTTGGAAACAAATGCTCTGCAGATGGTAATTTGTCTGTATTGACGTGACATATGCAATTTTCTGAGAAGCGTGGTTTCTGTGTTGAGTGAAATTGTTCCAGTGCAAATAGTAACAAGGTAAATAGACGTGTACCTGATGGCAGTGAAAAGCTAGGTGATATCAAAGACGAAGAATAACGGTGCTGTAATGATGAGGTGTGATGAAGTAAGTTCCAGTGCAGATAACGTTAAATATATCATCAACATGGCTTCTGATATCTCTTATTCATTTAACGGACGTAATGCGTAATAATAGGCTTGCTGTAGACGTATACGTATTGATAATCACGATAGCTTGACTACTACTACTACTACTACTACTACTACTACTACTACTACTACTACTACTACTACCACCACCACCACCACCACCGCCACTGCTACTACTACTACTACTACTACTACTACCAATAATAATAATAATAATAATAATAATGATAATAATAATAGTATTAATAGTAATAATAATAATCATGTTACTCGTTAAATCTATGGAATATCGACAGGATATATCCTGTCGATAGCAGGATTCAGGTAGTGAAGAGAGAGGGAGAGAGAGAGAGAGAGAGAGAGAGAGAGGGGGGGGGATGTCACACAAGATGGTATTCTGTAGCATATCGTATTAGAGGCTGTGTAATGTCAATACTATACGTAAGCGGAAAGTGAGCAAAATCACTCCCCTCCCCAAAAGAAAAATGAAAAATGGAGACAGCAGAGCAAATCAACGAAGTCATTAAATAGGGAAAAGTTGTGACTGTTGATCCAAAAGATAGTGACGATAGCTGCTGCTGTTACTGCTGCTGTTGCTGATGATGATGATGATAATAGTTTCTACTGTAGGCACCGGGCCTGAAATTTTATGAGGAGGGGATAAGTCGATCACATCGACCCCAGGACTTTACTGGTACTTAATTTATCGACCTCGAAAGATGAAAGGCAAAGTAGGCCTCGGTAGAATTTTGAACTCGGGCTTGAAATTTTATGAGGAGGGGATAAGTCGATCACATCTACCTCAGTACGCAACTGGTACTTTATTTATCGACGCCGAAAGGATGAAAGGCAAAGTCAACCTCGACGGAATTTGAAGTCAGAACGTAAAGACAGACGAAATACCGCTAAGCATTTCGCCCGGCAGGCTAGCGTTTCTGCCAACAATTATTCATCAAAAATTGCAGTCTAAATAATACGTTACCATTATAGTTGGCATGCTCATATAAACATGCATATGACGATATTCTTATCTATCTATCTATCTATCTATCTATCTATCTATCTATCTATCTATCTATCTATCTATCTATATATATATCTATCCTATAAACGAGATTAAAAAGGCAAAAAGAGACTCACTTACTGTAATGTGTTTTTTCAATGACAATGACAATGATAATATTGGCCAAGATTGACGTGGTCTTTTCCGTAGGCTTTTCTTTCCACGGATAAACCTAAACTGTTCCCCCTTTTACACCAGAACATTGCTATGATACATGATCCCTATTTATCGCCTGTTCTCTCTCTCTCTCTCTCTCTCTCTTTCTCTCTCTCTCTCTCTCTCTCTCTTTACGATCCCTTTTGATCGAAAATCTACCCCCCTATTTCTTTTTTTCTCTCTCCTTCCGCTTCCCAAAAAGAAAAGCTCTACTTTGTACCTTGTCCCCTCTGTGTTGAGCCCTATGTGGCTAATAAAGAAACATATCTATCTATCTATCTATCTATCTATCTATCTATCTATCTATCTATCTCTCTCTCTCTCTACCTACCTGTCTATCTATCTATCTATCTATCTATCTATCTATCTATCTATCTATCTATCTATCTATCTATCTATCTATCTCTCTACCTACCTATCTATCTATCTTTCTATATATCCTTCTGCCTGCCTGGCTGTAGTTATTAGTATTTAATTACGAAGAGAACATACTAAACCACAACATGTAAAGAGTAGCTTAAGAAAAGTAAATGGTTTAGTTTAGCTACACGAAGTTTGAACGCGACAAATGTACAATTGTTTCTCTTCCGTTAGAGATTATCAACAATCGGAAAAGCCCTATTAATTATCCTTATACACAGTCGTCAGCGTGCAAAAAAAAAAAAAAGCAAGAAAAGTAAAAAAAAAACCTTGAACGTTGGCGAGCTAACTGAAATGAAAATCAAAGATACGTACGACCTTAT
>NC_068992.1:60095233-60096259 GCF_001194135.2 Octopus bimaculoides
TATATATTTGCATGAGTATATACGTGTGTGTGTGAATGTATCTGTGCACATACATGTACATAAACATACACTTATATTTTCTTACGACCTACAAACCAAGGCGCGCACGCACACACACACACACACACACACACACACACACACACACAATATGATATATGCATATTTATTTAAGTATTCTTGTTTATGCTTCCACACCTATATACCTATATATTGTAAATCTACCTATGTAAGAAACAATCAATCAATTCATCAGTCAGTCAGTCAGTCAGTCAATCAATCAATCAATCAATCAATCAATCAATGTATGTATGTATATATGTATGTTTCTATTTATGCATGTCAATATATATGTATGCCTGCATACATGCATGTATGAATGTATGTATGTATGTATGTATGTATGTATGTATGTATGTATGTATGTATGCATATATGTATGTATGTATGTATTATGTATCTAGCTATCTATCGATCAATCTAAGCATATATGAATACATTAATGATGTATAAAATATACATATACGTAGGCTCAGTATATACAATAAGCATACATATGTATATGTGTGTGTGTATAGTGAGTGAGAGGGAGAAAAAGAGAGAGAGAGAAGGTGACAGTGAGAGAGAGAGAGAGAGAGAGAGGGAAAAATAAATATGTGTAATATATACATACATATAAAACAAAAAACAGAACAGAAACGCAGAGACAGAAAAAGGAGGGAAAAGGGACTGAGACAAAGTGAAAGGAGAGAGAGGGAGAGAGAGAGAGAGGAGAAAGGAGAGAAAGAGAGAAAGTGATGGAATAAAGAAAACAAAACCGTATTAGAGTGTATGAGAGAATCTGTCGAAACCACTTACGTATTGATTATCTAAGGAAATCATAATGCATAACTTTTTTCGTTTATGCTTGTTGATACATAGGATCCAAAGCACATACAAACATAAATAGACGTATGCATACATATATATATATATACTCATATATATATGTATATAAGAATAATGTAATATATATATGAATATATA
>NC_068992.1:60097118-60097663 GCF_001194135.2 Octopus bimaculoides
TATATATTTATATGTATATATTTATATGTATATATATATATGTATATATACAAATATATGTGTGTGTATATATATGTATTTGTATATATACATACATATGATTTGTTGTGTTTATTCATAGGTTTGCAGTAAAGCTTTTGCTATTGTTTTCGCACTCTTTGTTTTGTTTTTGTTTTCTTTGGTTTACTTTATATTGTTGTGATTGTTGTTTTTTGTTTGTGTCCCAGCAACACTCGGTTGTTAGATTTCAAAGACGTGCACCAGATGACATCTATAGTGTTGTACTGCCGACTGGATGGACAGTGTCTGATGACAGAGGGACGGAAGGATGGCTGGGTAGTAGGTTGGCTGGCTGGCTGGCTGGCTGGCTGGTTTGCTGGTTGATTTGTTTGCAAATGGTGTGGGTGGTCGGTTTGATGGTTGGATAAATGGAGAGATAGATAGAAATACGAAGGTAAAGAATGATAGCTGAACGGATACACGGATCATATAATGAGTGAGCGTATATGTGGCTGTAATATGTATATGTGTATATATATATATAT
>NC_068992.1:60098091-60099599 GCF_001194135.2 Octopus bimaculoides
TCTCTCTCTCTCTCTCTCTCTCTCTCTCTCTCTCTCTCTGTATATATATATATATACGTTTGTCAATTTGCTTTGCAAGATTTCTGATGTGAAATCGTGTGCATTTCACGTCGGGAATCTTGCAAATCAAATTCATAAACATATATATTATTGCATTTCGGGATAGTCATTTTATTTATATTATTATCATATTTTTTTGCTAAATAAACACACGCACAATATATTTTTCTTCACTCGTTTATTACTGTTTTTTTCTTTTTTTACTTTAATGCCTTTCCATTATCCGGAAATCTTTCGTCACGCATCTGTGACCTCTTCACTGACACTTTTCGTCTCCGTGTGTGTTCTTGCTCCACTTATTCAATTCTATGCTTCTAAGATGTTTATTTTTACGTGCGCATGCGTTAGTGTCCTTTGTTTGTGTGAGTGTGTATGTGAGTATATGTGTATGCTTGTGTGTGTGTCATAGTTTTTAGCAGCAGTGTGGCCTTCCCTTCAGCCGCACCCTCTCGTCCTATTGTACTGCAACTGTTTTAAGACCCGAGAAAAAAAGAAAAGTACAGTTCCTGTAATTCTCTGTGTAAATCTGTTCGCTCACGGTGTTACGCACACATACACACACACACCCACATACACACACACACACACACACACAAACACACACACAAGGCAGTAAACAAAGGAAAATGGCACTCAGCACATCTAGCAGATATTTATAATAAGAATCTGTTTCGGCACTGCATAACTTGAAGTTTCGTGGGAATAAGACACGTCCACATCATCAGATGTTCGGTGTCCGTGTGAAAAGATTCTAAAGGAAATTAAAGTTATTTCTGTATGACAATATATATTCAGCTCTGGGCGCGTGTATTAGTGTGTGTAATCTTGGTCTTTTAATTATTTCATTCTTACCTGGAAAGAAAGAATTTTCATACAGATAAAAGTAAGCTAAAAACAGGTGAATATTAGAAGAAAAGATGAATTTTAGAAAAGTTCTGTACATTTATTGTTCCGCTTACAGATTGTAATTCGAACATCACATCTGATCACATTTTATTTGAAAACCTGTATGTAATTGTGTACACAGACAATTCACTTTCTAGTTACGTGATTCCGGGTTCAATACCATAGCGTGACACGTTCAGTGTCTTCTGTTATTGCTTCAGGCAATCAGTGGATTTGGTAGACGGAGACTTTGGAAGGCTTTGTGTGTATATGTGTGTATTTGTGTTTATTTTTGTGCCAATGTTTTTCTCCCACTACTGCTGGACAACCGGTATTCGTTCTTTTATGTTCCTGTAACTTAGTGGTTCGGCAAAAGATGTCGAAAAAATCAGTACAGGACTTTATAGTAGAGAGATCGATTTGAAAATCTTACGCAATATTTACAAGCTATTATTTGTAGAACTATCCACTTAGAGTTCAACCCTTAAAAGCGAAATATTTCACTCTCTTTCGAAGTTTCTGAATTGATACTACATAATGTGTACACACACACACACACACAC
>NC_068992.1:60102218-60107116 GCF_001194135.2 Octopus bimaculoides
TATATATATAACTGCTGCAAAGACACGCATATATATATATGTATATGTGTGTGTGTGTGTGTATGTATGCATATATAACACAAACACGCATATATATATATATGTGTTTGTGTGTGTGTATATAAACAAGTGTAACAGATTTATTAGACATAGATATAAGGTAGATAGATCGATAAATAGATAGATGGAAGCAGACGTTAGTAGATACACTGAGAGACAGAAATAGACAAATAGATATACACCAACATGTAGTCTCACAAGTGACCATGTATAACTCTATACTTATATGCACATATTCACAAAAATGTACACCTATGTTTATCTGTATATTGTCGCATACAAAGAGACATATGTCTCTGTACATATATACTTATGCACATGTATACTGACAAGGTCGTACAAATATGCATATCACTATACAAATATGAGCATACAAATATATTCAAACAGATACCTCACTACGTAAGTATCCACTGGTTAGATAAGCTGTTAGGCAATACTTTATAAGGTCCAGTCAGAACGACTTTTCTGAGAAATATCGCTCTACATACGAATATTTATTTCTTTATTGCCCATAGGGGACTAAACATAGAGGGGACAACGGGATTAAGTCGATTACATCGATTCCAGTGCGTAACTGGTACTTACTTAATTGACTCCGAAAGGATGAAAGGCAGAATTTGAACTCGGCGGAATTTGAACTCAGAACGTAACGGCAGACGAAATACCGCTAAGCATTTCGCCCGGCATGCTAACGCAAAATTTCCCTAAAATTTCCCCAAAATTTCGGGCCTTGTGCCTAGAGTAGAACAGAGTATTCGTAAAAAGATCTTATAATTTACTGCGTGTCACTGACTTGCCTTTTTGCATTACTTGTTATTTATTCTACTTCGACTGTGTTTCTTCTCTATAGTTACTATGATAGCATCACTATCAGTTTCTAGTGCACCCGATGCACTGGCTTTCATACCATTTGTCCTAACCTCAAACGACGCTATCAACGATGAGAACGCCTTTATGCGGAAGGTTCATCTTTAAAAAATTGTAATTGCTCTCCTCCGAAACGCACAAAACAGTCTTCAGTAAAGATGTATACGTTGGATAACGTAATCCTTGACTGTATACGAAGACGGGATGATTACAGAAGAAGGGCGTTTGATAATAGTTCAGCTTGAGCAGGATCACCATAGTTGTCATTGGGTGTGCTTCCACACTGACCATTCTATGACTAATATTAGTATTACTCATCTTAGGCATGAAAACTGTATATTTCTATAAAGTTTTAGTTAAGGAATTTTATATTAATTCAAGCGTACAATATCTTACCACGGAAACAAACATGCAACCGTGCTGTCAAAGCTGTCACACACTCTTCACCATGAATTATTTTGTTATTCTCTCATTATCCTACGATATCCCCAGTCCCATATTATGATACAATGCGCTGTGAGTTGTGCAGAGTTATTTCAGGACACCCGCTACCAAATTTCAAGCAAGGGTATAACAAAAGTTTTCCATTATGATTTGTGATTAAAATAACGAATAAGATTAATATTTATAATGAATTTGCCCTTTTCGAGTGATATTCTGCGCACTCCCATCACCTCCGGATACACGCTCCTGTATCAAACAACACCAATGACGACAACACAAACAACATTATATTGAGCTAATGAGACTCGCTCTAAGCCGAGGTTGCACTTACTAAGAAATACTAGACACCCGCTCCACAAGAATACTATAGTTCTCCCTTTATTATCAATGAAACTACAAAATATAGATCGCATCCATATAATCCTTGTTTTACCATAGTTTTGAATAAATTAAAATTTCTTAAACCATTTCCATTTTGTAGAAAAGATTGTTTGCCAACATAACATGGCAGTCCTGGTTTAGCACTAATGTTGCTGTAATTTAGCCCCAGGAAACATCGTCTCCAGCTGGCTATACGACACGATCTGTGTCCTTATATCTTCAAACAAGGGAATCTAGCATTCTCACTCCCTTGTTCGAAAATATAAGGACACAAATCGTGTCATATAGTCAGCTGGAGACGATGTCACCTGGGGATGAATTACAACAATATTAGTCCTAAACCAGGACTGCCATGTTATGTTGGCAAACAATCTTTACTACAAAGTACTGTTGCTGAATATCTCACGTTGTGAAATTTAAAAATAGTAATTTTCTCATTTCCATTTTGTTAAGCACGTCAATATATCGTTTCCCTTTCTCAATCCATATAGCTATCCCGCCATCTTCAATAAAAAATGCTCCTGTAAGCCATCATTTGATATACTTCAATAACTAGGCTATGCAATCGCGATTAAATCACCATCTCGCAAAACAGAAGTGCATATTGAATAATGTAATCCTATATAAACTACATAATTTCCTATCTATTGGATAATATAACAGTTTTCTATCTGAGAAAATGATTGTGGGTTTGATAGATAGTCCATATCATTGAACAAACATTTACCAATTTCTTTTTAAATAATGAGAACTACGTATTTTTTAAATATATTTTGTTTTCTTCCGTGCAGTTGATAATATCTCTCTTAAAAGAATAACTTAACATTTTCTGAACATATCCGGTTACGCAAATACCCGAACTTACATTGATAAATGTATTTTATTCCTATGAAATTAGATCAGTAGTATGATAAATAAAGCGATTCACTGAAACAGTTTGAACGCATTCGAGATGGATGTGATTCGACAGTGTTTAAACATTTATACAACTTCGTAACAATAGTATGAATTTGCAGACGACCACAACTTTCTAAAGATGAGTGATATACATTTGATTAAATCCAACTCATTACACGTTATTATCGATCCCTCTTACTTGCTTTTATCAACACTATCAAATAGAAGGTATCTCTCTTTCTCTTTCTCATGCCTTCTCATTCCGTCTGACTGTCTCACTCCATATATCCGCGCACACACACACACACACACACACACACACACACACATATATATATATATATATATATACATATGTGTGTGTGTGTGTGTGTGTGTGTGTGTGTGTGTGCGTATCTCTGTGTCTATGTATGTATGTGCGTGTTTTCTTATTACAATGAGTCCAACAAAAGGCATTTTGTTCCATTTGGTATATGCATAGATAAGAGATATACAGATGGGCACAAAGGGACAAATGTAAGGATATTGGCTACAATATGGATATTGGTATGCCAAAGGGACATATGTGATGAACCTGGCAGTAATGATAATGGAAGCTTATATGTGTTTGAACGTATATAGTATATATATATATATACATATGAATATATTATTTATCAAAATTTAGATAATCAGCATGATATCGCTATCACTAATTTTGAAAAAAAAAAAATTACACGTCAAACGCAGGCATTTTTGTCTTACAATTCAACATATGCAGGTAGAAAAATGGATCTTAATTCAGGTTTATTTGTCGTATGGGAAAACTAATAGGTGGAATGTCCAACGGAATATCCAGTTAGCAAATATAAATTATATATTTGATATGTCACTGTAAATTATATCCCTCTACAACTTAGCAGCGAGTTCTCTTATGCTTCATATTTCCCTAAATTTACAACACACACACACACCTTCCCTCTCCCCTCTTACACACACAAAGATACGCACACATCCACAAACGTCAAAATTAACAAATGTGCATATCTATCTATCTCTCTACATACATACACACACAAACACACACACACACACACACACACACACACATATATATATATATATACATAGTTATACACACATACATATATATACACAGACACACTTATATAGATACATAAATGCATATAAACATATATATATATATATACATATTCACACGCACATACATATACATACATACACACATACATACATATATATATATATATATATATATATATAGTCACATAAGTGGATCAGAAAGTGCGTAAGAAAGTAAAATGAAAATGAGAGGAAAGATGAGGTCTTTAACACTTTCCTGGCAAAGGAATAGATAAACAGACGGTGAGGCCTCGAAAATTCACTAAGAATATAGAGATAGAGAAAATTTCTATAATAATGGTAATTACATTTAAATCATCCAACTTTTAAAAATAATTTTGCAATATTTTTGGTAATGCATTATTATCGCTTTAATTAAATTGTTAGAACTGCCATTAAACCTTTCGCGCTATCTGCAAAGGCGAGTCCAATCGATTTACTGTCATCACTCTTAACTATGGTAGTATATGGAAGACATAATCGTGCTTATGATGGAATAATTTTGGTCATTAGATACTTTCATTATTGAATGTCAAAATTAAATTAAATAATAATCGATAGAGATAATACAAATTAGAACTTATGGAGTTGGACGCCATCACACGGAAATTGGTGTTGAAATATTGTAAAATACATCAAGGATTCAAGCAGAAAATCGACCCCCATGAACTCAAATCTAACGTGGTTTGGCGAAAATGTGTCACGAACGAAATTTTACTGCCTTGTTTTCATCGCCATCGTTAAGCTTGTATTGGAAGAAGAAAATTAATTTGAATAGAGAAGCATTTAAACAATAGAAACATTTATCTTTTATCTTTTACTTATTTCAATCAATGGACTGCGGCAATGCTGGAGTCCCAACTTGAAGTGTTTAGTCGAACAAACTGGTCCCGGTATTTATTTTAAAGCCTGGTATTTTTTCTATCGGTGTCTTTTTGCCGAACAGCAACAAAGTTACTGAACTTTAACAACACAACACATGTTCCAAATTCAATGGTGGCAGACAAAAACAAACAAAAAGTAGCACACACACAGACACAGACACACACACATGCACACACACAGACACAGACACACACACATGCACACACACACGAACACACACATACGCACACGCATATATA
>NC_068992.1:60107292-60110204 GCF_001194135.2 Octopus bimaculoides
TATATATATATACGACACCAATTTCTTTCATTTTCTATGAATCAAATCCACTCACAAGGCCCGGGAGCATACAAGACACATGCTCGAGTTGCCATGTGTCAATGACCCTGAGACCATGTGGCTGGGGATCGAGCTTCTTAATACACAGCTATGCTTTCAAAGTGCATAATTACCCACCGGTTTCACTCCTTACTGAACATGATCATTACAATATACGTGTGTAATGGTTTGCTACCAGCCTGCATTTAATATATAGTGAGTTTATCTGAAATAATCTCGTTATAGATTCCTTAGGTAATAATGGGGATAATATTGTGTAAATTAGTAGACCCAAATTCAGCAGAAAAGTAAGCATGTACTTTGAAATATTTAATTACGTTTTTATAGCTCGAGACTTTGAAAAGTTTAGTAAGGTATTTTGCAATGAGTCAAACGTACATTATAATCCGTAATGTTGAAATGATTTGAAAGTAGTAATGTATGTTTGGATATGAAATGATATTTCTGAATAAGTAATGACGTTTTTTGAAATAATCTGATTGTGATAACCTGGGTTTCAACGCATATTGTATTTTGAAATGACTTGACTGTAATAATATACTTCAGATTTAATTTACTGCAATATAAAATGAAAACCGCATTTTCTTCTTTTTCTATGTGTGTGCGTGTATGTTTTTCTCTCGTTGACACTCACATACATAGGTATTCACAGTGACATATGTGTTTACATCCACGCAAACTATACGTAGATACACCGGCACACGTACACATGCGGGTAGGCGTAAATATGCTACTGCTCTCACAATCCTAAATCTAACAGCAAAAGAGAACTGACAGCGTTCGCAACGATCTATTTTGAGATGAATAAATATGACATAGTCGTTGTAGTTTCTTGTGACTGAGGACAGAGCAGCACCAGATCACATAATGAATGTAACCTCGTATATACAGCATTGTTATGTTGCTATACGTTACTTCAGAACATATATTTAGGCTTTAATCAACAACAAATTTGAACAGACCGATGTAGAAATATCGTGTGTCTGAAACATCATCACTGTATCACTGTATCGATTACATCATTGGATGTTGTTACACACCACTGGTCACAATAGATACCTCACACTGTTGCAGCTTTCAAATGTTAGTACTCCGTTGGCTAAGCAAACAGGC
This sequence comes from Octopus bimaculoides, assembly GCF_001194135.2. Taxonomy (NCBI): domain Eukaryota; kingdom Metazoa; phylum Mollusca; class Cephalopoda; order Octopoda; family Octopodidae; genus Octopus; species Octopus bimaculoides. The sequence continues at coordinate 60,108,466 of NC_068992.1, forward strand.
AGACAGTCAGACCAACAGTCCTCATAAACGGAATGCCATGTTCGTCACAGAGTTACGCAGTTACAGTTGAGTAGATTGGAACAATGTGAGATGAAATATTTTGCTCAAGGAGACAACGCTCCGCTGGTCGGGGAATCGACATCTTGCGATTGTAAGTGCAACAGTCAAGCCACTAGGTCACCTGCATTTTCCACATATTACACGTCACAAACCACCTGTGGTCTTATTTGTTATCATATATATATAATCTCGTGTCTGGTTGATTCAGTGTCCTCTATATAGTCACATGAAGCTCTGTTATACTGACCATCTTTGTAATCTATATCTATTCTCATATACTGACAAACGTATCAACGGTCCTTAACCGTCTGTATTCCACGGGACTGGTTTAATGCAAGACAATTTTCCCACGGACCAAGGGAGCCACATGCATAACGAAACTCATTAAAGTGCATAATATATAATCTTTATATTATATATATAATATTTATAATGCATATATTACGCATATACATATATAATGCAAAAACAGATTGTGATAGTTAATAAAATAGAAATAACATTTAAAAATCTACTCTTTCTGTGCGGTCCGATATGAAATGACCCACGGATAGAAACTGGTCCGCGGCCCGGTTGTTTTGGACCCATGACTAGTATAATCATGGCTGTGTAGCTGATATACTGTCGTGTATACAACTGTGACGTTTTATTAGCCATGTGGCTAAGGCAGCTAGCTGGCAGAATCGTTAATACGCCGGACACAATGCTTAGCGGTATTTCGCCTGTATTTATGTTATGGTCTCAAATTCCACCGAGGTCAGCTTTAACTTTCGTCCTTTTGGGGAGGTTAATGAAATAAGTACCTGTCAAGCAATGGGGTGGATGTAATCGTCTGTCCACAACCCTCCAAATTTTATACCTTGTGCCTATAGTAGAAAGGCCTATAAACCGTGTGACGCTTATATGGGTCGGACGGGTTGACAGGAGCCCGTCAGGTAGAAGACTACTTCAGGCTACGGTGTATGTTTTGGTAGCGTTTTCACGGCTAATCCACTGAGAGGAATGAGCGCATTTTACATGGCACCAGCACAGGCGAGATCAGTTTTGGCAAAGTTTTTGCAGCTGGATGCCCTTCCAAACATTAACGACTTTACAGTGTGGACTGGATGCTTCTTACGTCGTACCATGGTCACCAAGTAACTTTGCAAGACAAGGAATCTTTGAGAGGGGAGGAGGCATTGGAGAAGGTGATCTTGTGCCAGATGGTGAAAAGATAGTGTGACATGTTTTTTTTTTACTTGTTTCAGTCATTTGACTGCCGCCATGCTGGAGCATCGCCTTTAGTCGAGCAAATCTACCCCAGGACTTATTCTTTGTAAGCCTAGTACTTTTTCTATCAGTCCCTTTTAACGAACCGCTACGTTATGGGGATGTAAACGCACCAGCATCGGTTGTCAACCGCTGTTAGGGGGACAAACACAGACGCACAAACACATGCACACACACACACACATACACATACACATACATACACACACACACACAAACACATGCACACACACACACACACACACACACACACATGCACACACACATATATATATATATATACGACGGGTTTCTTTCAGTTTCCGTCTACCAAATCCACTCACAAGGCTTTGGTCGGCCCGAGGCTATAGTAGAAGGCACTTGCCCAAGGTTCCAGGGAGTCGGACTGAACCCGGAACCATGTGGTTGCG
>NC_068992.1:60110214-60111195 GCF_001194135.2 Octopus bimaculoides
CACAAACACATGCACACACACACACACATACACATACACATACATACACACACACACACAAACACATGCACACACACACACACACACACACACACACATGCACACACACATATATATATATATATACGACGGGTTTCTTTCAGTTTCCGTCTACCAAATCCACTCACAAGGCTTTGGTCGGCCCGAGGCTATAGTAGAAGGCACTTGCCCAAGGTTCCAGGGAGTCGGACTGAACCCGGAACCATGTGGTTGCGAAGCAAGCTATTTACCACACAGCCACTCCTGCGCCTAAAGTTTTTTTTCTTTCTTTGTATTTTATCTCCAGGTCAATCCTGTTCGAATAGACCTAAACTAAATATTAAAGTCAAGCGTACACCCTCGTGAGTTCTGAACCCCCACCAAAAAACAAGGGGAATATAAAGAAGGTTTCTGAAGGAAGGAAAGAAGGTTTGTTATATTGATAGCTATTAGATTTAGAGTTATTGTACTTGTTGTTGTTGTTGTTGTAGTTGTTGTTGTTGTTGTTGTTTGGTCCCAGGTTGGTCCTGATCGAGTAGATCTATTAACAAAGTCGTTTGCACCTATGCCCATCGTCTCTTTCAGATATAGGGTATCTCGGACTTCATTCTACCAGATTCGCCTTTATGTTTACATATTCTAAAAAAGGGCTTTGAGGAAAACTTGACTGCTATATTTAGCTGGTCGATCGAGCTCAGAGAAGCTGCTTCATTAGTTAATGTGAACTTCAGCTGGAGTTTCCGCTTTACAGCGGTCAGAATGCATACCGTTCGTATAACAATTTATGGTTGAATATTTCTTTTGGCAACGATCTCCACCACGGCCAAACTTACGATCATGATAATGACGATGATGATGCTGATGACGATGATGATGATACTTGTGTGGTTAATGAGTTTAATAATGATGGTAAAGACTGTAATTTGGACGGGGATGATGATGATGATGATGATGATGATGATC
>NC_068992.1:60112920-60113332 GCF_001194135.2 Octopus bimaculoides
ATAATCTCGTGACAAATGAATGCGTGCATAGGGGAAAAGTTAAAAGTGATTTAAGGAGGATGTGACTGATATTTCTGTGGGATCGCCCGATAACATAAAAATGTATCTCGTTAGTTTTAGAATAGTATTAGCCAACCTGGGGCCCGCAAGACCTTTTGAATGAATGACGCGCCTAACGAAGAATTGCCTTCAATTTTTATTTTATTTTTTTTAGTAGTGCGCCAGTCTTTATGGTGAAGTCCCACAAGATTTGCTATTCTCATTTTCTATCGCAGTCTCTGGTTCGTTTTCTTACCACTTTTCTGTTGTCTTGAAGCCCAACTCTCGGCTAACATCCCAATGCACCCTTTTGCTTACACAGACATGTCTACGCTTATTATTATCATCATCATCATCATCATCATCATCATCA
>NC_068992.1:60113432-60114169 GCF_001194135.2 Octopus bimaculoides
CCACCACCCACCGCTACAACCACCACCACGATAATGATGATAGCGATTATAATGATGATAATGACAACCATCGTCATGGTGATGATGATCATCATCATCACCATCATCATCATTATTATTCTCATCATCATGATGGTGATGGTGATGATGGTGGTAGTGGTGGTAGTGCCAATCATCATTACCATCCTTACCATCATCATTATTGTCATCGTTACAATCGTTATCATTTTCATCATAATGTTCGTTCTTCACATCCTTATCACATTACACGCCAACATTACCCGTCATCATCATAAACAACATCATCCTCTTCATCTCTGTACATATCATTACCAACAGCATCAGCAACAGCATCAACAACAGCAGCATCAGCAACAGTAGAAGCTATAACAACTGCGGTAATTGCATAGTCAATGACCGCACAGTGATGGTTGCAGTCTGGCAATGTTACTATATCTCGACATTATACAAGTGACTCAGTGAGCGGATACATCAAATTGATGTAATTGAAACATATAATCATTGAAGCAGGGATGGTCACGTCTGGTATGGAGAACTAAACAACAACAACAACAACAACAACATAAACGTCATCATAATCTCGTGACAAATGAATGCGTGCATAGGGGAAAAGTTAAAAGTGATTTAAGGAGGATGTGACTGATATTTCTGTGGGATCGCCCGATAACATAAAAATGTATCTCGTTAGTTTTAGAATAGTATTAGCCAACCTGGGG
>NC_068992.1:60114902-60117962 GCF_001194135.2 Octopus bimaculoides
ATGAGCACTATCTTTTGAACTTCAGCCATTTTGGGGTTTCCTGGTATCTGAGCTAGGTAGTAATCAGCCCGTTTCGCTGTCATTCACAGGGCACCTATGACAATAGGTATTGTTTTCGTCTTCAGATTCCACATTTTGCTAATTTCTATTTCAAGATCTTTATATTTGCTCAGTTTTTGGTAGGTCTTAAAAGATACGTTTATTTCGATTGGGACAGTCATATCAATGAGGAGGCATGATTTGTTGTTGTTGTTGCTGTTATTATCGATCATAAATCTTAATCAAATACGAGTAAGAGAGACAACATCTTACATAGCGATATAATCATATTTGATATCTTTACCTTAACTAAATATATCAAATGTCAAGAGGACAGATAAAGGATATCTAGAAAACTATGGCAGTGTGTGTCTTTGTGTTTGTGTTTGTGTGTTCACGCGCATGCGCGTCTGTGTGTGTATGTATGTGTATGTGTGTACATATATACACAGACAAATACATACATAAATATATACATATTTATACACATATTAGCATACATATACGAATACTATGTTTGTATATATGTATTGCATATGTATGTATGTATGTATGTATGTATGTATGTATGTATATATATATATATATATATATATATATATACAGGACGTCAAAAAACGTGAACAAAGTGAAAAACGAGAACATAAAAAGCAAAAACATGAAAGACGAACTTTTTTCGGACAACGAAAGAAACAATTAGAGAAACGAGACAGGCAATATAAAGAACAATCCCTTCATCAGTTGTCCCCTGTTTTGTCTACTCCGCGTTTCGAAGGTAGGGACAAGACGCGACTTCGTTAAAACAGTCCTTCCTGCAAAGCAAATTAAATAAAATTTGGGATTTTTGCGGAGGGTTAAAGTTGTGACAAAAACAGGACAGTAAAAACAAAACAGTAAAAACAAACGGTGAGGGCTGTTATGCCATAACTAGGTGAAGTGGTGAATACTGGAGAAAGGAGCTATGACAAGAAACAGGCAAAAGTAGGTCTTATCTCTTGTGAAGCGAAAGGAAAAAAGAACCATAGCGCTGGTCACGTGTGAGCAACGAGAGAGTCAAGGAGGAAAAGTGAGGGAGAGAGAGGGAGAGAAAGAGAACGGTGAAGGGGGAGGAGAAGAAAAACAGAAAGAGAGAAGAATAACTGCCATAGTTTTCTAGATATCCTTTATCTGTCCTCTTGACATTTGATATATTTAGTTAAGGTAAAGATATCAAATATGATTATATCGCTATGTAAGATGTTGTCTCTCTTACTCGTATTTGATTAAGATTTATGATCGATAATAACAGCAACAACAACAACAACAACAGCCTAAATGATGAGGTTACCTCTCACGTGTGAGTGGTATCAGAATTTCGAAGCAACCTCTCTTTGGCCAATTCCCAACAGGAAGGTCAGTTGGAAGGCCACTATTTCGCTTCAAATGACAGTCTGAAGCGATGCAGCATTCTCTTTTCTTCCTGGGAAAAAAAAATGTCAGAATGCAGGACTTGGCGTCAGTTCTGCTTCTCCTCAGATCAAAGATGTGAGCAAAGTCAACTCCATCATCGGAGCTTCGTGCAAGCAGTAAGACACGCTAGCAAAACGCTGTTCCACTAGATGGAAACCTTACCTCCCGTTATGGTTTTGTGGCTCGAAGAAAAGTAGGCCTTGCCGTACACTCAAGAAAATACATAGTAAGTGATCCACAAGCACTCGAGCAAAGTGAGCTCTCCATTTGCCTAAAGATTTGCAAGGCACCAGCAGGCCTCATCAGGTACATTTGTGTCTATAGAACATGATTACCGCTTTATTTTACTGAACCCTCATTTGTTGTTCATGACGAGAGAATCCATCATGTGTGTGTGTGTGTGTGTGTGTGTGTATCAAATTAACATCTAGCGTATTGGGAATTCGTTTTATGCATTAATTCATATAGAATTTCGACATCCATTCTTTAAGGTATCATACATAAATATAATCTGTTGTTGACTGGTGCAAATAACGCAGATACGTTCACATATATCTGTCAGAGTACAAGCATAACTTTCAAGACATTATTGAGTATTCTCTTTAGAAAGGGTAAATGTTTAAACCCCTCCCATCGCGTAATCTCATTTGTAGCTGGCAGGAGATGATAGGGAAAATGTTATATATGAAATAAATGAAACCTAATATACAAAGCAATAGCTTATTGCCTCGTATATTAGGTTTCATCTGCTTAAATCATGTTGCTAACAGAAGTGGGTTAACACTTATCTTACATAAACCGCGTAGAATACAGTCGAAACGAAAATGAAAGTAAAAAGTTGTTGATTGGTTGATATAATCATGGTTCCTTTTAAAAGGAAATCCCTGTTGTTGTGAGCTACGCTTAGATTAACGTCGTTATTATAAGATTTTATAGTATTAATTTCCATTCTTAAAGCATACACATCTCACTAACTGCATATTGTCGAATAGCTGTGCAAATCTAAAACTTTGAAAATTGTATCAAAGGAGCATGAAGATGCCAGCAAAATGGGGAGGAAGTACTCAATACATGGTGTAGTGCGTGCTATTTATGTAAACTGAATTTGAATTGTTTTTTTCCGGCTTGAGTTTTACGCCACTGCAAATATTTGGGATCGCCTGTTGATCGCAGTGGCATGAAACTAGTGTAGTGAAAAAGAAGTTGTCCCTGCAATCATCCACTCCACACCAATTCACGCACATGCATACACACACACATAATGTACGTCTATGTATACATGCATATAAATACATACATACATACATATACACACATTATATATATACCTGTGTGTGTATGCATGTGTATGGTTGTATATGTGTGTGTGCGTGTGTATGTGTGTACATGATTGTATGAATGTGTGTCACATGGTGGCCAGAGTGTTGCACCCACGATCGCAAGTTCATAGTTTCTATTCCTTGAGCGGGCGGTGCTTCGTGTTTGTAAGCCGACTCGAGATAGTACATTACTTTTACCACTCCCCTCTGTTACGCACAAGCATAAGCATATATATATATATATATATATATA
>NC_068992.1:60117972-60119647 GCF_001194135.2 Octopus bimaculoides
TGTGTGTGTGTGTGTGCATATATAAATTCATATAAACTTATAAGGGTGTGCGTGCATACGAGAGCGTTGGAAATTTCCTGGTTTCAAGGGAATCGCGAAAGGCCTGGCTGGAGGCCCAAGCTTCTGAGTACTTTTACAGGGATTAGAAAAATTGAGGGTCCGCTGCTATAAGTGTGCGAATTTGAGAGGGGATTATGTTAAATGAAATCATAATTAACTAACCCTCTTGTATTTTCTTTTACCCAAAACCAGGAATTTTTCAGCTCTACCTCGTATATATATAAACACATTTATGCGTGTGTGTACATATATGTATATATTTTGGTACCTATTTGCTACATAATTATGCATTATCCTAGGCGATCCTACTGATGAAGTACAGATGATAAATTAATTTATTTGCTCATTAATACAAAAACTCGAGTTTGGGATTAACTATAAATAATTGTTGCTTTCATTCTGTTTGGAATCCATTTTTTCGTGGTTTGAGTTTGGCTACCCTCTCTGGAATGTAAGGCGTCCTGTAAACGGTCACCTCTCTGTGTATAAATACTATACACTTTTATATATATATATATATATATATATATATATATATATATACATACATACATACATACATACATGCATTCAGACATACATATATTACATATATACATACACACATATTCTGACAGTAGTGATACCGAGTCTCACAACATGTTCTATGGTTGTAAAGTTGTTGATGATACCATCATTTAGCCCTGTATTTGGCATTTGGGTAACCGGTAATCTTCAATTTTAATCCCTGACAAAGAAACGCTCTACATTATTTACTTAGGTGGTGCCTGTTTACAACTAGGTAGACTGAGCTGTTGATTCGTTATAAAGTACTGCAAACAGGATAAGAACCACCACCCCTTCGACTGATAGTTCTCATTTTTAGCCAGAAGCTAATATAGAGGAGAAGCAAATTCATTGAACGAGCTTTAGCTTAGAATCTTGAGTTTCCACTATTTACGTCTTGTAATTACATGTGTGGCTTCTGTGGAGATAAGAAAATATTTTCAAACGAATTTGATTTACGGTGAAATCAGTAAATCCGTTTAGAAAACGCTGTAAATAGTTTTGCTGTGATTCCTTATTGAAACTAGCTTAACGATATTCGAGATGCTGTTAACCATTTCGTTTTAATACACGCTGCCTCTAAACAAACGTAAATATGAAAAACATACCCGGATCAAGTAAATAGTTTTGCATTCATAGTTTCGAACCTACGCTTTTCAATAGAAAGAAAGAAAAGATAATTTCAGCGGTTCAGCATGGCGGATATATATATTATGTAGTGAGAACACCACATAGAATTTACAATGAAAATGTACTCTTCAGCTGCATAATGGAATTTCATTTTAGAAAGTCATTTTGAAGATGTTTGCAAAAAACAAGAGTAAGTGGTGTTCTCACTACATGAATAAATGAAGTTTGTATGAAACGTACGTACTGCTATAACCTATTGAATTTTTGTTGCTTAACTTCAAATTTTATTCACCAAATCTCTTGATTTTGTTTTTGGTTTTTACCCTACCAAATTCTGGTGCCTCAAACATCTTAAGTACCACATTTAATATTTTGATTAAATCTATATTATTATTATTATTATTATTATTATTATTATTATTATTATTATTATTATTAT
>NC_068992.1:60120149-60122117 GCF_001194135.2 Octopus bimaculoides
ATGTATTGTTTCATTCATATTGATATAGAATAAAACAGACGATAGAAGTGATCGTGATTATAAAAAGAAAACAAAGCAAAATGAAAAAAATACACATCCTTATCCGGTACCTTTTCCTGGTTTTTTTTTTTTCTCTATATCTTTTCCCCGTTGGAAATGTCAATAACATTTTAGCATCACAAGGCAACACTAACTGCCCTACATATTCTTTAACAAAGCGCTAAGAATTTCTCTTTGAATTAATATATTTTTTCGAGATAATTCTCGAAATTATAAGAGGGCTTATTGAGGTCTTAAGAGTGTCGGACATAAAATGCTTTTGTTGGTAATTTGTTATGGCGAATCATTTTCTGAGTTCATCTCTCGACTGAGGTGGAGCTGCCGTAAAAGAAATTAGATGTCAAATTCTGAGGTTAATATAAATGACTACGCTACATGACGAGAATAAATTTGAGGCGAGAGGTCTTCGTCGTTCGCCGACGATCAGCATTCAGATTTTCAACTCAGTCCAATAACCTGCAGCTGAATGCATGAGTATCTGAATATTCCATAAACCCTTAACGAAATTCTTAGGCACAATCCCTGTGTCACAGTGTGATAGGAGTGCATCTCAAGAATTAGTCACTCTATCGTCTGTTTGTCTGTCTGTCTGTCTCTCACACACACACTCACACATACATACACACACACACATGCATATACACATCTTTGAACTTTCACTTGTTTCAGTACTTCGACTGAAGCCCTGCATGGGGGTCTGTCTTGAATGGTTTTAGTCGAAAGAATCAATCCCAGAACTTATTTTAAAGTCTGGTAGATATTCTATCGGGGACGTAAACAAAAACAAAAACAAGCACATAAACACGAACACATAGATAAACACACACACACACATGCACGCACACACATATATACAATTGACTTCTTTCACTTTCTGTCTACCAAATCCATTTACAAGTATTTTGCCAGTCAGGGTCTCTGTTAGAAGACACTTGCGCAAGTTGGCGTATTGTGGGACTGAACCCGAGACCATGTGGTTGGGAAGTAAACCTCTTACCACACAGCCCCGCTAGATAATTGCAAAAATAAAATCATTATCACTCTCTTTTATTCTTTTCTCTTTTACTTCTTTCAGTCATCTGACTGCGACCAAGCTGGAGCAACGCCTTCAAGGGTCTTAAGTCAAACAAATTGATGCCTGGTACTTATTCTATCGCTCTCTTTTGCCCAACCACTAAGTTACGGGGACGTAAACACACCAGCACCGGTTGTCAAGCGGTAGTGGTGATGGTGGTGGGGAGACATAAACACAAACACAAAGTCACGCACACATAGATACAAACGTATACATATATACGACGGGCTTCTTTCAGTTTCCGTCTACTAAATCCACTCACAAGACTTTGGTCGGCCCGAGGCTTTAGTAGAAGACACCCGGAACCATGTATTTGGGAAGCAAGCTTCATACCACACAGCCACGCCTGCACCTATATTCAATCTTTTTCTTTTTCTTCTTACCTTTCTTTCAAGACTACAACCGGGTAAATGCAATGCTTGCGACATGGTTTCTTCATTCAAAAAGGCAGTTAAGCGCAACTAATTCACCAATGTAAGGTGGGGTCAGCTACGTAGGTAAATATATAAAGCAAACACGTTATCATGTCACGTGACCTGGAAATGACAGCTTCGGCCCGTTCAATTGGAGCTGTTAGTTGCCATGACTTTTAATGTAACATGCTAAGACTGTAACTAATCTGATGAAAATATGAAAAGATTTTTTTTTGCTTTGTGTAAAGCATTCACTCCATATATTACCATTAGTAAATGATATGTATGTATGGATGTATGTATGTATATAAGGATGGATGTTTAGACGTATCACCCTATGTATATGTGTTTGTGTATGTATGTGTATAGTGTGTATGCATGTTATACATATATGCACATACATATGTACACACATATATA
>NC_068992.1:60122704-60127104 GCF_001194135.2 Octopus bimaculoides
TATATATATAGATAGATAGATAGATAGATAGATAGATAGATAGATAGATAGATAGATAGATAGATAGATAGATAGATAGATAGATAGACAAACAGACAGGCATATAAGCTCCTGTCTTTGACTTCATCTCTATCTCCCTCCCAACATCTTTTAAAGACATCAATATTTGGGATGATTGACGCGTTGATAGCCACGTGCCTGTCACCTCAGTGGAAGACAAACAACATAACGTCCGCCATCTAAGTACACACTGACTTGAACATTAAATAGTGTGTAAGTGTGGCGTGGCCAATGAAAAGAGTAAATGTTTACGTATGCTGCAATGTGTAATTCACAAGCAAAGCTGGGCTTCAGCTAATGAAAACGCTCTCGTGCGACATTATTACCAAGTGACATTTATATCAAACAGCTTTTTGATCTACTTCGGAAAGTACTATTAACGTACCTATATTGATTGCTGCTGCTACTACTACTACTACTACTACTACTACTACTACTATTACTACTACTACTACTACTACATGTAGAAGCAGTAGAAGTGGTGGTGGTGGTTGAAGTGGTAGTAGTAGTAGTTGTAGTAATAATAATAATGATTTCTAATTTTGATACAAGGACACCAATTTTGGAAGTGAGAGGGTAAGTCGATTACATCGATACCAATGCTCGACTGGTCCTAATTTTAACGACTCCAAAAGTATGAAAAGCGCAATTGACCCCCGATGGGATTTGAACGTAAAGAGTTGGAAGAAACAGCGCAAATAGTTTTTTTCCGATGCTAGACCCCTAATCCTTTAATTTGCTGCGAGTGTGTGAGATGGGTGGAGGGGCTTTATCAAAATAAATTACAATTTCTGTGGAGATTTTACATAAAATCGTAGAAGAAAAGCAGGATTGGGAGAAATGAGATAAAATCATGTATATTGAACAAAATATGGTTACAATAAGAGCAGGCGTGGCTGTGTGGTAAGAAATTTGCTTCTCAACCACACGATTCCAGGTTCAATCTAACTGCATGGCACCTTGGGCAAGTGTCTTCTGCTATAGCCTCGGGCCGAGCGATTTGGTAGACGGAAACTGAAAAGAAGCCCGTCGTGGTGAGAGGGATAACTTCCCTTGGCAAACAGGACACAGTCGTGTGTCGATAAGCCAGCTGGAGGAGATGTCCTCCTGGGGCTAAAAGCAACAGTAACATCCACCCCTAGGGGTCAGCCACACTTAAGTGGCAATATACTACACTTTATCGTGCAGTTACTGTTAATACTTCATTTAGAGAATTAACATTGCTTATATATATATATATATATATATATATATATATATATGAGTGTGTCTTCGAAAGGAAGAAAATATTCTCTATGCGGCCTGTTTGTTTTCTGTGTCCTGTTTATGTTCTGTTTTTCATTTTGTCCACGTTTTTTTAATGTATATATGCATCTATATATACATATATACATGAAGAATCTGTACAAGTCAGATTTTAAACATTTAACAAGCAATAAATCATTAAGAATTAATTAGTGAACGCTAACTGATAAATCATTGAAGCTCCTTTATGATTTGTCTTTCTGTTTTAGGGTCAAAATAACAGGATACGTTTTATGGTCTTTTATGCGTTCTTAGTTTGTAAATACCTGTAAAAATAGGAGAGATTTTTATGGCTCACAACTGTGAATACAGTGCAGGTTATATAATTTTTGTTTTATTATTTTTCTTAGTTTCTAAACGACAGTAAAACATAGGAAAGATTTTATAGCAATTTTCCTACCGTTTTAGAACATAACTAACAGTAAACAGCGTTCATTAGATCTTTGCAGCGCAATATACGTAAACGTCTATAGTTTGCTCAATATAGGCAGTAGTAGAGTCACACGTAATTATGGCTAGCACATGAAGTGTTTATGGATAGATATACAGATATTAATGAAGGTAGTTCTATTGAAAAAGCCAGACAAACTGCCATTAAAAGCAACCTCTTGGACATTTGTTTCGGATGTCATACAATAAATTATACAGAAGAATATTTAAAAATCATATCGATCGATGCGGTGTCCGACCATCAAAACAAAATGGCGTACTTAGATCGCATTGTGTCCTGCTGAGATAAGAAAAAAACAACAAACAAAAATCCTCAAATAATGTGACTGAAGAAATACTTCTGTACACTCTCATATATGTATGTCTGTGTTGCGCATATATATATATATATATATATATATATATATAACAGGATACGTTATATATATATATATAAACAGATCGAGTATATGTTTATATATTTGTGTGAGTGTATGTGGGCGTGCGTGTGTGTGCGTGTTTATTGGCGTTTGATTTGTGTTTTTTTGTACAAGAAAAATATCAATGATGAATTTAGCTTACAAAAAAACAAAAAACAAAACAAGAACCAAAAAAAACTGAAGTAAAACATTCAAAGGAATGCACATCAAGCTGGCAGCCAATGAAAATTTTAATGAAAGGCCATAGAAAACAAAATAGCCTTGTGAGTGTCTCTGGTCGTTAGTGACCAAAGAAATGACTTCACTAAAGCTTTCTTTAGAAAACAGAAACTCCATCTTAAAAGTGTCCTTTCCTCCTTGAAACTTAATAAGGTCATGCCAATCACGCCGACTCCACTCACTGCTGCTACTACTACTACTACTACTGTCATTCTTATTGTTATTGTTGTAATTAGTATTTTTGTCATTAGGGCCTCCTCGTTCTCAGCATCATCACTATAGTGAACATCATCATTATCGCCATCATCGTAATCATTGTTATCAACTTCATCATCGGAATATTGCCTAAAACACCACCAAATCGTTGGACAAAAAGCCTTGGCTACGACCAATGCTTCCCAACCACGTGGTTCCGGGTTCAGTCCCACTGCGGGGCACCTTCGTCAAGTGTCTTCTGCTATAGCCTCGGACCGATTAAAACCTTGTGATGGATTTGGTTGACGGAAAGTGAAAGAAACCCGTCATATATATACACATATATGTATGTATATATTTGCGTGTCTGTGTTTGTCCTCTCACCATCGTTTGACAACTGATGTTGGTACGTTTAGTCCCCGTAAACTAGCGGCTCGGCGAAGAGACCGCTAGAATAAGTACTAGGTTTACAAAGAATAAGTCCTGGGGTCAATTTGTTCGACAAAAGGCGGTGCTCCAGTACATTTCTTGGCCCTCCCTTTCTTTAACTCACACTATTTCTCACTCATTTATCTCCCCTGTATCTTTCTCTTTGTCTCTGATTTTTTCTAATCCTTCACTCTCGCTGTCCCCTACTCATCTCCCATCATTCCACGTGACGGGTGTCCGACCAGCCATGATCTTTCTTTCTTGGTCTGACTGCCGACTGCCAACACCTCTTATCTCCATCTCCTATGTTCCTGCCTTTAGGCTTTCACTTCATACACGCCAGCTCAAGTTGATTCGTTCTCAGTCGAAAGACACCTGTTATTATTTTCTTGTTTGAATTCGTAACTGTGTACCATGTTCTCCCTTTTCCATCTTTTTCTGTACCATGTTCTCCTTTTTTTGCCGTACACATTCGCTAGCTTTCTTACAAAGGGGTCTAATGTTCTTAGCTTAGACTTTTTTTTGGGGGGGGGCAACCAGATCGAACCGTCTCAAGTGTAACTGCCCGAAACGGTCGTGACTTCTAGGACATGACTGAAGAAAGAAGACCACAAATGACCCGTCATTGTTTTGCCTGTCTTTCTAATTGTTGTTTCTCTTGTCCGCCTTGTATCGTCTATCTGTTCGAATATTTTATTGTATCCTATTGGGTTTTTGTTCTATATATATATATATATATATATATATAGTGTTACGACCTCTGTATATCTTGACATCTACATCTTACGTAGGTCAACTTTTCCTTTTCCCCTTCCAAGACTTATCGCTTTGCAAAGTCTACCCGAGACAAAATATAATAACGAGTGTCGTTCCACCTTTGTATATGCTCATTATAAATGCTATATACACAGGTTTTCAATCTAAGGCTTTTGAATTATCTATATTAATATCATTCTGGCCTGGCTAGCTTTCGTTCAAATCAATAAATGTTTTGTTTAAATATTTCTATACCCGAACAAAAGTTTTCAGTTTCGTTCGGAATAAGAATTCGTCACTGAAGGGACCGCGTCAGGTCGAAACAATGTGTCTGGTGATTCACCGGCGATCTGAACGATGCGGTGTATTTTTGATACACAAATTTCTTTCAAAGATTTTTTCTGAGACAAAATATTACAGCTAGTGTCGTTTTAAGCTTATTAATGTTAAACACTAGTATCTTATGCATACATACATACATGCATGCATACATACATACATACATGCATACATACATTCATACATACATACATACATACATACGTTAAAACAAATATATATATATAT
>NC_068992.1:60128395-60130700 GCF_001194135.2 Octopus bimaculoides
TATATATATATATATGTATGTATGTATGTATGTATGTATGTATGTATGTATGTATGTATGTATGTATGTGTGGGTGGTATATTTGTGTATTTAAGAACTCACACTGCAATTGTTTCGACCGATGGCTTGTTAAGTGATACGTGAAAAGAAAACAAAAGAAAATTCTACATTTATCTTACGTATTCAGTGCTACCCACTCTTATCAGTTATGCTTACTTCGTTTCACTCTCATTAACAAAGAATATATGGTATCTGATATATAATACACGCATACACGTGCGCGTAGACACTCAAGCGCATAGGCACGAAAATGTATAACATTTCAATATGCAAACAGGCTATATGTACATATGTCTTTGTGCGTGTATATGCATGTATGCATGCATGTTTATGCGTGTGTGCATGTGTGTGGGTGTGTGTGGGTGGGTGTGCCTGTGTACGTGTATGTAGATGTCTACCGGTGTGTTAGTATATACGCATATATGATATCTACTTCTAATATTTGGATATATGTGGCTGCGTGGTTTCGAAGCTTGCTTCCCAACCAGACGGTTCCAGGTTCAGTCTCACTACGTGAAGTGTGCGTGTATCTCTTTGTGCCTGTGTACCGCCACCATCTCTTGACAGCCGGTGTTGGTGTATTTACGTCCTCATAACCTAGAGGTTCGACAAAAGAGTTGATACAATAAATATCATGCTTTAAAATAATAATAAGCACTGGGGTCGATTCTCTTGACTAAAAACTGAAGGCAGTGCCCCAGCATGGCCGCAGTCTAATGACTGAAGCAAGTAAAAGATGTGTGTGTGTGTGTGTGTGTATCTATGTGTGAATGTCATTGCAACTGCCCCCCCCCCCCACCATCGCTAGGCAACCTATTTGGTTCAGTCTCGTCTCCGAATCTAGCAGTATGGCAATAGTGATCGATAGAATAGGTAACAGACTTAAAAATAGGTGCTGCGGTGGATTTGTTCGCCTAAACCTTTCACAGCGGTGCTCCAGCATGGCCGCGGTCCAATGACTGGAATAAGTAAGAGAATACTTTTATCCATGCAATAGTTATTAATCGTTTGATGTGAGGCGGCGAGCTGGCAGAAACGTTAGCACACCGGACGAAAAGCTTAGTAGTATTTCTTCTGGCTTTACGTTCTGAGTTCAAATTCCGCTGAGGTCGACTTTGCCTTTCATCCTATCGGGGTCGAGAAATTAAGTACCAGTTGCATACTGGGGTCAATGGTCTCACGAGTGTAACCCTTTATTTAGTTCTTAGTCTTAATTCCTTCTGTACACTTGCTCTGTACATCGTACAGCATCGCCTGCGTCTTCCCAATAGGTAATACTAAGTTGCCTTGTCTTCTTGTGTCCCGCTCTTTTCGTTCATCCTCTGGTTGTACCTACCGTATGGCTGACAGGAATATTAGTTCCACTGGCAGTCGGAAAACATTTAGGAAATATAAAACTGATTATCGAATATAGTATAGCATAGTAAGCATCTCAACATTTTTTTAAAATATTTTTTTAAAGAAATCACCTTTACACTTCAAAAACTGTTAAGTAATTCTCAGACTTTCAAATATATATAGTTTCACTGGCGAATCCGAAAAAAACATTTAGTAAATAAAAAGATTGGTTATCGATAAAAAGAAAGTGCTCATATCTATCTATCTATCTATCTATCTATCTGTCTATCTATCTATCTATCTATCTGCATGTATGTATGTATGCGTATGTGTGTGTGTATATCAGTTGTTCAATGTCCCTCGGTCTACATTTATGTAATGTCTCTTTCTCAAAGAATGTGTTGTGTGGGGAGAGATCACGCGGCTGCTATTACTAGCAGGTCGAGAGACTGAATTCAGGCTCTCTAGTTGTTGAGAATATTTATTTTTAGTGAAAAGACATTTACCTGTTAATGGTTGAAAGTATTACTTTGTCTATGATGAAGGCCATTGTTATGCGAGGAATTTCTATTAGCAGTCACCGATGAAGGTTTAGCAAAATTCTTGCAAGCATGCGATTCTTCGATTCAAAAACCGAGCCAACCGCATTTCCTACTCTATTCGATATAACGATGAGGTAATAGGTGAGTTAATTGTAGTTTCGTTAAATGTGAAAGCACTAGGGAGTGGCTCAGTGGTAAGAAGTTCGTTTGTCAATTACATAGTTCCATGTTCAGCCCCATTGCTTGGCACCTTGGACATAAAGAAAGCCTT
Organism: Octopus bimaculoides; assembly: GCF_001194135.2. NCBI lineage: Eukaryota > Metazoa > Mollusca > Cephalopoda > Octopoda > Octopodidae > Octopus > Octopus bimaculoides. The sequence goes on from NC_068992.1 coordinate 60,130,607, forward strand.
GGGCCTGCCAAAGCCTTGTGAATGGATTAGAAGACAGAAATTCGAAAAATCCCGTCGTACATATATGTATGTATGTATGTATGTATGTATGTAT
>NC_068992.1:60135836-60139542 GCF_001194135.2 Octopus bimaculoides
CGTTCGACATCCTCAGATAACCTTTATTCAAGGAACTTTTGAGCGGAAAATTCTAACTTGGCCCCACCTGCAAGGTCATGCGCTGTTTATCTTGATATGAGACCACTATGTCACGCACACATGGCTGTGATGCATGTACCTGGTGTACCCTTATCAGACGGGTAGTCATGATGGGTATAATGGGCTTCGTATATTTTACCCCAGTGTCACTTTGATGGCATGCCCTGCTCTCTCACTCAATAATAATAATAATAATAATAATAATAATAATAATAATAATAATAATAATAATAATAATAACAACAACAACAACAACAGCAACAACAACAGCAACAACAACATCGAAAAATTACTTAGGAATAAGAACCCAGGTTCGAAATTTCCCCAAGACACTTGATGAAGGCTGGAGGATATATCATCCGAAACGTTGTGTTAGCAACAAACAAGATGAGGACAAATATCCGTCAAATAATTTAAATAATGTACATAATTCCCCATCTCTTAAATATAAAACTGAACATTTTCCCTTAGAGCGATTTTAAGTATCGAAGAGATATATACATATATATGACGGGCTTCTTTCAGTTTCCGTCTACCAACTCCATTCACAGGGCTTTGGTCGGCTCGAGGCTGCAGTAGAAGGCACTTGCCCAAGATGCCATGCAGTGGGATTTAACCCGGAACCATGTGGTTGGGAAGCATGTGCAGCACCTTGGGGAAGTGTGTTCTTCTCAAGCCTCGACGTAAGTGAATTTAGTAAACGGAAACTGCTTGGAAGCCTATCTTATATATGTTTTTGTGAGTATTTGTGTTCTCCACCGCTTGACAGCGGTTTGGGGTTGTTTACATTCCCGTAACTTAGCGTTCCGGCTAAAGAAACCACTAAAATAAGTACCAGACTCGAGGAGAAGGGAAAGGTCGATTACACTGATCCCAGTGCTCAACTGTTACTTATTTCATTGACCCCGCAAGGATGAAAGGTGAAGTCGACCTCGGTAGAAATGGATCTCAGAACCCAAAGACAGACGAAACAACGCTAAGCAATTTGGCTGTCGAGCTAAATAAATATATGCAGACAATGATATTAAATACTGGTGGATGTCATATGCGTGTGCGCGTACGCTTGTGTGTTTGGGAGAGAGAGATAAAGAAAGAAAGAAAGAGAGAGAGAGAGAGAGAGAGAGAGAGATGTAATTAATAAAATGTAATACTGTGGTCGATGGTGACGACTAAGTACCTCATGCTTAACTCAAAAATCATTATTAAAGAGGAGGAAGACGAAGAAATTCAGTAACGTTTTTGGTTTCGAGGCGGAGTAGCTACTTGTCACTATGAGAATGTGAGAACCACAAGATTGGGCTGATTATCCGCCCGAATATTTGCATCCTAATTCAGGCTAAGCTACTTCTATAAGAAAAAAAATGTGTTGGGGATTAAATTTGAGTTGAATATTAATTTAAGAAAAGTGTCCTGGTGACTGTAAACCATTTCCCAACAATGGATGTTTGACTTTAAAATGTTCGATAAACGTGATCACGTAATTATGCAATAAGGCAACGCGCTGGTAGAATAGCAATCCGGGCAAAATGTTCAACAGCATTTCGTCCGTCTGTATGTTCTGAGTTCAAATTTCACCAGGGTCGACTTTGACTTTCTTCCCTATGAGGTCGATAAAAAAAGTACCAGTTGAACACTGGGGGCCGATGTAATCAACTTATCTCCTTGCTCAAATTTGCTGGCCTCGTTCTGCAAAAATTTCAAACTAATTATACAGTATAGTGAAATACATAATATACAGAGTATCACCTTGATTTGTTTTCTCAATATATAGACACACACAGTTTATTATGAACAAGTATAAAGTATTGGAGATAACCAAAAAAAACAACAAAAAGCAGATTTATACTGGAAACAGTGCAAACAACTTAAGATGAATTGATCAATTAAATCCATTGATGAAATTGAATGCAAACACTTGAGAATTATCGAGTTGAGATTTTTCTTGATAGATTGTGGCCAGAAAGAAAGTGGTGGGAAGACAGCTTTTGTAAATTTGTATTTAAGAAGTCAAATGTGAATGTAAACTTTGTTTTGTTCTTAATCCATCTGTCCATGTCGGGTGACTTGCCCCGAATAATGTAACTCTTCCTCGCCTGTTGTCACGATCGAGGGAAGAGGCATGAATGTTTGGTCTTGGTTTCAGTCACATGTCTTTCGTTTTCTGAAATATCTCATCTATGCACACCGTGATGATAAGAGTAGGTCGCTGACTAAATTGGTTGATCGTGGCCGTTGACAGTTTGTTGTCTGTTCATCCACTCAACATCTAGTCATATTCGCCAATGATCCAATGAGTTCATCTACCGAAATGGATTATGCCTTCAAACTATATCCACTATTAGGACCCTGGTTCAAGAGTTCCAGAGTTTTGAGAAGTGGGGGAACCCCTTCTTAACCACTGTTGTTCTCAGGTCTGTTCTGACCCAGAGTTGTAGCACCTGTTAGGATTTCAGCTATGGGTTAAGTAGCATGTAATCACCCAAGCTAGGGTATGTTGAAATCACGAGATGCAGCAAACTGGATGTCATCTATTTCGGCAGATGAACTTTGCTCTTTATAAATTTGTTATAAAACTAAAGAAAGGAAGACGATAGTGTTAAGCCATAATCTTTGAAAGACTTCCCAACGTGGTGAGCTTCATACAGCTGACACGCAGATGTTTTTATGGCTTTAAATTTTGGCACAAGACAAGCAATGTTAGGGCAGAGCCTAAATTGATTACATTGTCCTCTGTACTTGATAGTTACTTTATTTTATCGAACCAGAAAAGATGACTAGAAAATTTGACCACGGTGGAAATTAAATGCAGAACGTAAAAATGCGGGAGAAATTCCGCTAAGCATTTTGTCTGATACGCTAACGATTCAGCTAGATTGACGCTTTGCTCTAGTCTATAATGACGTGTAATGAAGGTATGGTCGCGAAATGTATCTTTGTTCTCGGCGTTTGAGAACCACCGTTAAGGCACTGGATAGTAATTAGTCTGAATATCTGTAAGATAAATGTGATCTCTCTCTCCCTTTTTCTTTCTTTCTGTCTATCTATCTATCTATCTATCTGTGGGTGTATGCACACACATATACATATAAACATATACATATACGCATATACTTCTTTATTGCTCACAGAGGGGACAAACAAGGACAGAAAAAGGGATTAAGTCGATTAAATCGATCCCAGTTCGTAACTGGTACTTATTTGATCGACCCCGAAAGGATGAACGGTAAAGTCGACCTCGGCGGAATTTGAACTTAGAACGTAACCGCAGACGAAATACCGCTAAGCATTTCACCTGGCGTGCTAACAATTCTGCCAGCTCGCCGCCCTAACATCTATAAATATATACATATATATGAGCATGTGTAGTATGTATACATATACACAGAAATACTTCGCACATGCATATTCATATATACGTATACGCACGAAAGTATACATATGCTAATGTGTGTATTTGTTCGTGCGTGTGTGTGTGTTTGTGTTTGTGGGTATCATCTACTCAAAGGTCTCTTGGATCTGGTCAAACCGGTAGTGGTGATGGTGGGACTAATTAAAGACAAATGTATGCACAAGAATATCTGAAAGAAATTGCTAAAGAACTTCCTTGGGGAAATTTGGTGAAGAGAACGTGACACTGCATGGGAAT
>NC_068992.1:60140467-60141193 GCF_001194135.2 Octopus bimaculoides
TGTACTTAGAAAAAAAAAACATGTTTTCTCCTTGAGTTTTTCCTTTCTTTTCGCCGCTCCCGAAGAAGAAAAAGAAAAGAAGAGAAATATAAACGTGTTTATTGGGTTTACAACGGTAACTACTGACGAAATAATAGGAGCAGCACCATAGCTGTACTTACTAAGGAACCACCACTACCACCACCACCACCACATCAGCAACTATCACCACGACCAGCACCACCACCAGCACCACCACCAACAACAACAACACCTCCACCACCGCTATTATCAGTACAGCTGTTCTAGTGTTAAGGCATTCCGTAAGATTTCTGGCAGACGAACCGAACAGGGAATAAGAAACCATAAAGTGGGAAATATGACGCCCGCATTATCTCTAAATTAGAACGTAGACGTTTGCATACAGACAGATATGCACACAAACACACACACACATACGCAGGCACAGAGACATGGACATACATACATACATACATACATACATACATACATACATACATACACAGATATATCTGTTTCTATATACATAAAGATATTCGTACATACACATGCATTCATACACGTATGTATATATGTGAGTATAAATAAATATGTATGTATGTATGTATGTATGTATATATAAATATTTACACATAGAGATACTAGCAGACACACACTCATATATGAATGTATATGAATGGAGGAATATATGTGCGATTCTGATTATACAGGAGAAATGAACTTGTA
>NC_068992.1:60141203-60143308 GCF_001194135.2 Octopus bimaculoides
CTAGAAATAAGAGTTAAAACCCTCATTTGAACCACCAATAATAACACTGAAAATTACGACAGAAAATCAAGAGTAGACAACTGTTGATTGTGTGCCCTCATGATTGATATAAGAACTCCGACGAAGTAATCAAAAGACTGCACCAATTACCCCTAGACCAACTCAGGCAAAACAGATATGCCTTTAGTCTTGACGTTGCCTCAATGTACACAACGGTCCCAGCCCACTCAGCGGTCAACCTATTGACTGACTGTATAATAACGTCCAGCATCCAATGCTTCGGACTTACCGCAGCTGATATCCACCAACTTTTGTCCATCATCGTGGACAACACCTACTTCGCTTTCCAGGACCATATATACGAACAGACAACAGGTTTCCCCATGGGATCCAGTCTCTTGGGCCTGCTAGCCATCACTTATATGAACCATCTGGAACGTCGAGCACTCAACATCTGCCGCTTATGCGCCTTCTTCACCAGGTACGTAGATGACATCCTCATACTCACAACCTCCCGTAAAGAGGCTGAGAGAATATTCACGACGTTCAATAACATGGACATGAACATAAAGTTCACTATAGTACATCCCGACATCACTGGATCACTATCATTACTTGACTTGAAACTGAATATAACGGAAGAAGAGGAGATCCACACCGAGTTCTACAGGAAAGCAGCCAGTAGAGATATGTTTGTCCAATACAATGTAGCACTTCCACTCGGTTCCAAAATAGGATACGCCAGAAATAAACTTGTACGCATCCAGGGCAATTGCAGCAGAACGGAGGACAAGGTGGCCCACACTACACGCTTCCTAGATATATTGAAAACCAACAGGTAGCCTAGATCCATTGTAAATCGGCTTAAGTACCCAAGACGACGAACACGCCGAACACATAGCAAACCCAGCAACACATGCTTCCTTAAAATACCCCATTTTAGCGAGAGAATAACTACAGCCATCCGAAGAGCCATAACAAGAGAAGGGCTAGACATACAACTAGCTCACTTCGGCCCCTCTCTGAGAGAACACCTCGCAAAGAAACGAATAAGGGACAACAATCAATGCTCATTAACAAATTGTCCCATCCGTGACACAGATTTATGCCAAAGGTTAAATGTTGTGTATAGAATACAATGTAACAAATGCAACAGGTTCTATGTGGGTAGCACAAGACCGTTACACGTCCGCATCAAATAACATCTGAACACGAAAGCCTCCTCCTTCAGAAAACATCTAGAAAGATGCCGGAACACTGACAAAAGCATAACAGTGACAATTGAGGCCAATGAAAGAAATTTGGGTAATTTAAGAATTAAGGAAGCTATATTCATACACAGACTAGGACCCCAAATTAACAACAGGCTGGAGGTTGGTAATCAATATATTATTTAGCTACATCTGGATGCGTGTAGGTTCATTTTTGAAATGCTCATCTATTGTTTATAACAAAGGAAAGAGAAGAGGAAAAAATTACAAAACTTAGAAGCAGCGCTACAGATGTACCAACACACACGAGACTGAGACATAGCCTACCTCACGCACTTCTCATGAGGAATTCCGGAAGGATCTTCGTGAGATCTCTGCTGAGACGCTTCCGAAAAAAGAAAAGCCGTTGGAAAACCGATTATAGCAGCGACTCCATCAAAAAATATCTGAAGACGGAATTGTATTCCGAAATATCATCGGACTATGGATAATTAAGTTTCAACAAGTATATAGTCCATTTTTTGTATTATAGTGCATTGTTGTACCATTCAAAACTTCTCATTCTTTAAGAAGATAGTAAATTACGATTTTATGCAACATATTTCCCTCTCAGATTCACACAATTATTGCAGCGGTCCCTCAGCCCTCAGATTTTCTAAGTCCTCTAAAGGAATTCGGAAGCTTGGGCCTCCAGTCAGGCCTTTCGCAATAACCGTAAAGCTAAGGACTTTTCAACACCTCCTCATGTGTGTGTGTGTGTGTGTGTGTGTATGTGTGTGTGTAATATTGGATGTGTATCAACGTAAATGCCTTCAGCCGACACTGGAAGGAATTGGTAAATATTCTAAAACGAATGTCTGATGCTATTTATTCAAAAAAAAAAAAAAAAAAAAA
>NC_068992.1:60143383-60143732 GCF_001194135.2 Octopus bimaculoides
CATTTTAAAATTATCCATACACGTTCTTCAACGAATATAATATTTAATTAATTGATTGACTTAACGACTAGTCAATCATTAATTATGCAAATCAGAAATGACTTACCGAAGGCAGGAGAATCAAAGGCTATATATAGTAATAAGATACATATATATCTTCGTTAGCAGGAGAGGTCGGGAAGATGAATCTAACTAGGTTCGAAATCAGATTAAGTCAAGATCTTTTTTCCTGCCCGCGAAGGAGATACCAACAGCAGTCAGTTTATATGTCTTCAAAGTCTCAAAGTGTTAGTTACAAAATTTTTTTTAAAAGCATAAGTATTTATTACATTATATTCGGTTATGTACT
>NC_068992.1:60144339-60144638 GCF_001194135.2 Octopus bimaculoides
TATATATATGTATGTATGTATGTATGCATGTATATGTATTAGTTGGTACTGAGGTAGAGAGACAGATATGGAAGTGTATGAGTTTATATGTGAGTGTAATGAATATATAAATGTCTGTCTGTCCGTCCGTCCGTCCGTCCATCAGTCTATCTGTCTGTCGGTCTGTCTATCTCTTTCTCTGTCTCTCATACACACACACACATACACGTACACATACTCACACACACACACACACACACACACACACACACACACACACACGTACAAACATACGAAGTGCTCGGATGTTTATCTTGAAC
>NC_068992.1:60144664-60145740 GCF_001194135.2 Octopus bimaculoides
GTGGTGGTGGTGGTGGTAGTAGTGCTAGTAGTAGTAATAGCAGTAGTAGTAGTAGTAGTGGTGGTGGTGGTGGTAGTAGTAGTAGTAGTAGTAGTAGTAGTAGTAGTAGTAGTAGTAGTAATTTCATAAGTGTTGGGAGGAGCAGTGGTGTAATAATATTCGCAACGTCAGCAGCGTTCTTGCTTATTAGGCATAAGAGAAAAGTAGTAATAGAAAGATGTTTCAGTCACTATGGTTACCGCTTGATAAATCCTCAATGGAAATCTCTCTCGCTCTTTATCCCCCCCCTCTCTCTCTCTCTCTTTTACTCACCCCACCTCTGTCTGTATATCTCGCTAGCCTTATGTCTTCTTATAAGATGTATTTGTTGTTGCTGCTGTTGCTGTTTAATCGCATGTCAGCCATGATAGACCAGACATCTTCTGAAAAGCTCTCAACCTATGCCATTGATTATGCTGTTTTCCTCCTAAACACTGTACACCAAGGACTACATTACCTAATTTGCACCAGCTTGCTTTAAAAAAAACAAAAAAACAAATGGTAGTGTCTTATTCAAGGGACATTTGGCTGTTGATTCTAGTAGGTCGATCGACTGCCAAGATTCTTAATCATTGACTGGTCTGCTGTGATGTATATCTTAAAGTCGGTGTGCCAGGCGAATAAACGGGTCCCTTGCAACGGTACAAGAATGGGTTATCAACCTAAACTTAGCAGTGATGGGCCATGTTCTATGAGGTTAATTCGGTTGATAGAACCACTGAAACTTCGTCGACGAACGACGAGGATCCACAGTCATTTCGACACCATGCTGTTGAGCTGATATTTAGTCAGTGCGGAATGGGTTGTGGGTAAGCCCCTCGCAGGGCTGAGGAGCGATATCACGCATCATCAGCGATGGGGATGAGGAGACTAAACTTTAGATGCTTCTTAGAGTGAGCTTGCTCTTTTGCAACTACTGGGTTTCAAGTTCAATTCTACCGCGTGTCAAGTATCTTCTGCTGTAACCTCAGGCCGACCAATGCCTTGTGAATGCATCTGGTAGACGGAGCTTGTATTATAAATGTGGAAGCTTGTAG
>NC_068992.1:60146519-60149937 GCF_001194135.2 Octopus bimaculoides
AAATATATATATATATATATATATATATATACAGCTTACCGTTGTATTAAATCAAGTGGGCTAACTGCATGAATTTATATAATCTGTGCAGGGGGTAATGGTATGAAGAAAGTACAAAACAAAGCACTTAAATTTAAATGTTAGTAAATATGAAAGAAATGAGGCGGGGAGGGGGTAATCTCTATATTCCCTTTACTCTACACTAAGTACCCCTTTAATAATATCAAACAACAATAATTAGATGCTTCTAAGCAAAAGCTACAGAACACGCGGCTTATAAATCGTAAAAATATGTGGCACACATCGTGAACATCATATATGATTGCATTTATAGAGTATCTTGCGTAAGGTCATGATAAATATAGGACTTTCAACGATTTTATATCTCTGTATCTCACATATATCTTTATGACGTATGTGGTATTGTAAAATAGCTTATATGTGATGAGGTGTATTTTAATTCTTAATCTATAACATATATGTAGCATGTTATCTTTAGTAAGACATAGGTCAGAATTACCGTATATCAAACGTCAGGCCTGAGTATATAAAGATATGCGAATTACGATAGTTTTGTATATCTGTCTATTACATATATGTCTGTAGGTTATAGAGTGATGCAGTGTATTTTCATTAACAGTCATACAATATGTAGCAAATATCTTTGGTAGTACATCTAACATAATTATCCTACATCTAACGTAAGGTCATGCAATGTAGTATTTAGAAATCTATCTATCTATCTATCTATCTACTTATCTATCTATCTATCTATCTAAAATCGTTTTTCATGATGTACCTCGAAATAGATACAGTTATGCATACATATACGCATTTAAGTGTGTGTGTGTGTGTGTGTGTGTGTGTGTGTGTGTGTGTGTGTGTGTGTGTGCCGTTATTGTTGGTGCTGATATGAGAAAGTATGTTACAGTTCGTGATGATGGTGTGATGTAATCTAATGCTGTTGTTGATGGTGTAGTGTAATATAGTATTGTTGCTGGTGGCTTGATGTTATTGGCGTTGTGTGGTGCTGTTGTTGATGTCATATAGAAATGGTATTGTAGTTTTGTGGTGATGGTGTTGTTGTTGGTGTAGTGGTGTAATGCTGTTGTTGTTAGCGCTGTAGTTTTGCTGTTGTTGGTATTTGTAATGTCAGCAGTGGTGTGGGTGGTAATAATGGCAGCGTGGTGCTGCATTAATGTTGATCGAACCCCTTCTTTTACTAACTCCCTATGTTACATATACGAGATCGTATTTGTTGTCTAAATAACTTGCAGTAATAAGTAAAGGGACTTTGAGTTCTGAGTTCAAATCTTGCCCAAGTCAATTTCTCCTTTCCGTCATTCCAGAGTCGATAAAATAAAGTACCAGTCAAGTACAGAGATCAATATAATCGATTGGTTTTTTTCTTTCCTCTGTTCCATCACCATACTTATGTAAAGAATCAATATTTACATTCGTGCCATACACATCATAGACCTGACAATGGCAAGTGCCTACCTTCATCACCAACACAACCACCGTCACCACCACTGTCACCGCCACCACTATCGCCACCACTATCGCTACCACTATCGCCACCACCATCACCACCACCACCACCACCACCAAAACCAGCACCACCACCACCACCACCACCACTACCACCACCACCACCACCACCACTGCAACTACAACAGTAACTAAAAGTTGCAAACCAACTTCAGTTGTTCTAATTATTCTTGATGTTTATTTTGTCAATGTACTTCATACTTCTTGTCCCTTGTGGTTTAATTGTACTACTACTACTACTACTACTACTACTACTACTACTACTACTACTACTACTACTAGTAGTAGTAGTAGTAGTAGTAGTAGCTTCGGCAGAATCAGCGGCAGCAGCAGCAGCAGTAGTAATAGTAGTTGCTGTTGTTGTGACAATGGATTGTCGTTCACTTGTTACTGGAATATTTCCGATCGTAAGTCTAAACGTTGTCATTTTCATGGTTGTTGTTGTTGTTGTTGTCATTGCCATTGTGACAGCAATTGTCGTCGTCGCTGCTGCCGTCGCCGTTGTTGTTGTTGTTGTTGAAGATGTTCTTGCCGTTCTTTATCGTCATCATCATCATCATCATCATCGCTGACGTTGTTCTTGTTGTTGCTAGCATCATCAGCACCATTGTTTTTGTTGCTGTTGTTGTCGCTGTTGTTACTGTCATTATTGTCGTTGTCTTTCTTGTTGTTGATTCTTCTACCGCTCTCATCGTCTTCATCGTCAACATCATCCAGGCTTAGTTACAATCAGCCTTGACCGAGAAGATTTATCATCAACCAGCTTTAAAGCCCGCACGCCTGCGGTCCAAAACTAAAGAGAAATAAATAGCATGACTATAATACGTCTATAATGATTATATGCCCTGGTGGTGTTTGATCAGAGGTTAAGGACGGATGAGAATTAATTCTGTGGGGCAATCATTCTTCTGTTCCTGGTTCAAGTCGAATTCCAACTGTTCGCCAATGTGTACCAAAGTTCTTATCTCGTCGTAAAATTAATGAAGCGAATGTCAGTTCTCTTCCCCTTGGTCTCTGACGGCATTTGACAAACACCAACCAAGATGGCCTGAGTCAGTCAAACTTTGCTTGATAGAAATATCAATCCAAATACTTTTAAATTATATCCCAATGCTAGACGTTCCTGAACCAAATAAGGGCAGATGTTCAACCCCGGGAACATCCTGATTCCAAAATTGTATATAATGTCTATGTAAAGCAAGTATAGACTCAGACACAGGGGTCCCGGACAGACAGAATTTTGCGTTTATTATTATAGAAGACGTACAAGATGTGACCATCCCGTTGTTCTGTTTACAAAGCCGTCACCATATTTTCTGACAAATGCTTTTTTTAAAACATAACGCGGTGTTAGTTGAAGAAAAGTTGACTGGTATTTCTAGCAAGAACGTCGACCGTCGTTCAAGTTACTATTGTTCTTGTTGCTCCTGTTGTTATTAATTATAGATTCATAAAGATCGCTGTTGATGTCGAGTTTCATGGCAGCTCTTACAGAAATTATTGTCAGCACCACAACCCTTCCACCCAGATGAAATAAAATACAATCTGAGATATATATTTGATGCAATTCAAGAAATCTCTAGACGGTAGGACTTTTGGAAATTGAAGCAAAACACAATTATCTCGACGGTACTAGTAATAGTAGTAGTAGTGGTGGTGGAGATAGTAGTTGTAGTAGAAGTTATAGTTGTTGTTGTTGACAGTGGTAGTGTAGATAAGCCTATCACTTATGGTTCTATGAAGAAATGTATGCAATATAGTTAATCGTATAAGTAGGATGGTGAGATAGAACGAGTGAATCTGAAGATATATTTGTGCACATACATATGTCCATATGTATATATATATATATATATATATATATATA
>NC_068992.1:60151090-60152060 GCF_001194135.2 Octopus bimaculoides
TATATATATATATATATATATATATATATATATATATATATTGTGTGCATATATCAATGCATGTATGTTTTTCTTTGCGTCTGTGTTTGTCCCCCCTTGTTGTGTCTGTGTTTGCCGCCTCCTGTTGTGTTTACGTCCCCGTAACTTAGCAGTTCGGCAAAAGAGACCAATGGAATAAGTACTAAGCTTAAAACATAAGATCTGGGGTCAATTTGTTCGACTAAAAATCTTCAAGGTGGTGCTCCAGCATGGCTGTAGTCAAATGGCTAACACAAGTAAAACAGTAAAAGAATATATATATATATACATGTGTGTCTGTGTGTCTGTGTGCGTGTACGTCTGCGTGCGTGGGTGTGTGTTTGTGTGTGTCTGTATGCGTGTCAGTTTGTCCTATAGCATCACTTGACAATCGGTGTTGGTTTATTTACGTCTTTCTAAATAGCTGTTCGGCAACAGAGACCGATAGGATAATTACCATACTTTAAAGTAAAGTTAGTGCTGTGTTTGATTTCTTTGATAAATCCCTCCAATGCGGTGCTCCAGCATGATCGCAATCGAATGATTGAAACAAGTGAAAATATATGAGGGCGCATGGCCTAATTGTTAGGGTCTTGCGTACAAAATCGCGAGGTCGTGGCCTCGATTCTCAGAAAGAGCAGTGCTTTGTGTTCTGGAGGAACCAAAACACGTCGCTTCACGTTGTTCTGCGGTCGCGTCGACATATGTCAAGTGGCACACCGTCTACCTTTGCAAGGTAATGTGGTTTTGATGGAGGCAGTGAGTTCATGTGCTGCACGAACATTTGATCGCTGTAAAGAAATCATTTGTGCAGGATGTTCAGCAGCAAAATAAATTGCAGAACACTCATCTGCTGCCTACGACGGAAGAGTCCGCAATACCCACACCCACTTGTGCATATATGTGTGCGTGTGTGTGTGTGTCTGTGTATGTATGTGTTTTTGTATGTATA
>NC_068992.1:60155445-60157563 GCF_001194135.2 Octopus bimaculoides
CTCTAGGCACAAGGCCCGAAAATTTTGGGGAGCAGGCCAGTCGATTAGATCGATCCCAGTACGCAACTGGTACTTAATTTATCGACCCCGAAAGGATGAAAGGCAAAGTCGACCTCGGCGGAATTTGAACTCAGAACGTAAAGACAGACGGAATACTGCTAAGCATTTCGCCCGGCATGCTAACGTTTCTGCTAGCTCACCGCCTCGCCTTGTTTAATATATATTAATCCTTTCTACTATGAATACAAGCCTGAAGTTCTGGGGGAGGAGGTTAGTCAGTTACATCGATTGACCAAGCTGCTTAACTGGTACTTATTTTATCGACACCGAAAAGGATGAAAGGCAAAGTCGACCTTGGCGGAATTTGAACTCAGAACGTAAACAGCCGGAAGAAATGCTGCCAAGCATTTCGTCCAACGCGCTGACGATTCTACAGGTTCGTTGCCTTATTTAATATTATATAATTATGTTGCCTCAAGTTAGTAGCTGAATAACAATATAGAGGTCACAGTGTCTGACTTCGTATGAGATTAAAGGATTATATAAACACATGTTCATTCACAGCAAGTTAAGATGTCTGACAGTCGAGATGACGACTTACAGTTGAAATAATAAAATAGACGGCCAGTTAGTAAAGATGAGATTTATTCCACTTAAAATGAGACTGCTGGACATCATTAAATTTTTTTGGTTGAATAGAAATTAAAAATAATAAAGTGTTAAGGTGATACCTAGCCTACAAAATTATCATCTTAACTAGTTAAAGATAGCTCCCTAATTATGTTGGTCAGCAACCTATTTAATTTGGAAACGTTGAATAAGGCTTTTAGTACTTCTTTAAATTATTCTTTTTGAGTAAATTAGTTCAAATTAAATGTTAGCTCACTCAGTTAATATGATATAGTTAAGAGAGAAGTAATTAAGAGTGATAGTTTAGATAGTAACATGTCCTAATTAAGACGTTAAGACAGTTTATATTACATAGTTGATAGTTATTAAGATGGTCAGTTAAGTAGCGGTTCTAATTAAGATGGTCCTAAACAGGACAAGTACTAAACTTGTCCTATTTAAGATGGTAGTCAAAGTCATATTGGACATGGAAATTCATCTAAAATAGTTAAGACTAAAAGCTATTTAAGCTAATGGGGGTCCTCACATGAAAACTTGACATAGTGAGAATTGAGACAAGATGGCACATTATTAAAGTGCTAACAAACTTAGTAAAGATAGTAGTTTAATTAAGATAGTAATAACTTTAGTTAAGATGATACTTAACTTAGTTAAAATAATAAGCTTAATTCAGAAGGTAACTCTTTCATTTATGACAGAAGCTAAACTAATTAAGACAGCAACTATTTCAGTTAAAATGATACTTAACTTAGTGGAGATAACTTTAATTCGGATGGTGACTATTTTAGTTAAGACAGTAACTAACCTACTTAGGATAGATGTTGCATAAAGATTTGATTAACTTAGACAAATAGGGAATGAATATGAAACGATGAATTAATTTTTGTGCAAATAACCTAGTTAAAATGATAACAAATTTAGTTGTTAGAAGCTAGTTTGAATGGTAACAAAACAATTCTAGTTAAGAGAGAAAGATAGTTGAATGGAAGATGTTTTACTAAAGAGGACGAAGGGTTCTTCAGGGACACATTAACTTAGATAGCAAAGGCAGCAATTTAAGATGGCACACCACTGAAGATGCTAAAGAATTTACTTAGTTAACTTGGTGAGGGGTAGAAGAAGAAATCTTGCAGGAGGAGAACCACACAAACTCAAATATCTAGGTAGGGTGAAAATATGACGAAATCACGTGATCCACATCACATTAGATTGGCAATATACGATCTGGTGCCGAGGAGGTAGAGGTGGAGGTAGAACCAGTGATGATGGTGGGGTGGCGGTCGTTTCACCTTACTTTTTTTTTACTAGGTGAGGCACGCACAGGATTATATAGACAATTCACGTTTAATTTAGCTGCTTTGGAGACCAAGATGCTTTGCAAGGGCACGTTAGCAAATGAAAGAATGGTGCTAAACGTGCGAGCGTACGTACGTATGTGTGTGTGTGTGTGTGTGTGTGTGTGTGCTTGTGTGTTTGCCTCTGTGTGTG
>NC_068992.1:60157739-60165306 GCF_001194135.2 Octopus bimaculoides
AAATATGACGAAATCACGTGATCCACATCACATTAGATTGGCAATATACGATCTGGTGCCGAGGAGGTAGAGGTGGAGGTAGAACCAGTGATGATGGTGGGGTGGCGGTCGTTTCACCTTACTTTTTTTTTACTAGGTGAGGCACGCACAGGATTATATAGACAATTCACGTTTAATTTAGCTGCTTTGGAGACCAAGATGCTTTGCAAGGGCACGTTAGCAAATGAAAGAATGGTGCTAAACGTGCGAGCGTACGTACGTATGTGTGTGTGTGTGTGTGTGTGTGTGTGTATGTACGTACATATACACATTCACGTACTCATAAATAATTATATTTTCTACTTTTACTTGTTTCAGTCATTAGACTGCGGCCATGTTGGGGCACAGCCTTGACATATATTAATATTCTTTTACAAAAGAACCCACACACGCGCACACAGACTCTCCCTCACACACACACACACATATTGCACATGATTCCATGGCCATGCATATGTGTATATAAAGACATTCGTATATTCAATTAAACACATATCTGTAAATATTAATATAATAATATATCAACTATATTCATCTACATATGTTAACATGCAGATATTTAAATGTAAACTCCTACAAAATATCTTGAGAATAACATTTGTCAGTTTGTCTGTTTGTCAGTTTGTCTTTCTGTCTGCCTCTATGTATGTGTGTCTATGTGCGTTTGAGCCTATTTACTAATTACGTAGTTAATAAATTACAGCTGGTGTGAAGGCGCATGTCTCAGTGGTTAGAGCGTCGGGCTCACAATCATGTAGTAGTGAGTTCGATTCCCGAACCGGGCTGTGTGTTGTGTTCTTGAGCAAGACACTTTATTTCACATTGCTCTAGTTCACTCAGCTGTAGAAATGAACTGTGACGTCACTGGTGCCAAACTGTATCGTGGCCGTTGCCTTTCCCTTCGATAACATCAGTGGTGTGGATAGGGGAGACTGGTATGAATGGGTGACTTCCAGTCTTCCATAAATAACCTTGCCCGGTCTTATGCCTCGGGCGGGGGTGGGGGAACTTTCAAGGAGCAATCCTATATTCATTCATGACCGAAGGGGGGTCTTGAGTTCAGTCCCACTGCGCGGCACTTTGGGTGAGTGTCTTCTACTATAGCCTCGGGCCGACCAAACCCTTGTGAGTGGACTTAGTTGACGGAAACTGAAAGAAGCCCATCATATATATGTATATGTATATATATATATATATATATATATATATGTGTGTGTGTGTGTGTGTGTGTATGTGTGTGTGTGTGTGTGTTTGTGTGTCTGTGTTTGTCCCCAGCAACATCGCTTGACAACCGATGCGATCGATAGAATATAAGTACTAGGCTTACAAAGAATAAGTCTTGGGGTCGATTTCTCGACTAAAGGCGGTGCTCCAGCATGGCCGTAGTCAAATGACTGAAATAAGTAAAAGATTAAAGGAGTATTAAAGAAAATGTATTGACGTCTTTTGAGGCATGGTCGTGTGACAAGGCGCTTGCTTCCCAACTGCATGGTTCCAGGTCCCACTGCGTGTCATCTTGTGTTTTCTACCATAGCTCCATGTCGATCAATGCCTTGTGAGTGGATTTGGTAGAAGGAAACTGAAATGAGCCTGTCATTTATATATGTGAGGGGGGGGAGGAATGTCAGTGTGCTTGTTTGTGTCTGTGCCCCCACTTATTGATAACTGGTGTTGTTTTGTCTGTCATTTTAACCCATTGCCTGCCATAGGCCCAATTTAGGGATCTATTAAAAACAGTTTCACTGCCAGTTGTTCGTTGTATTTAAAGGGAATTGTTTATCTACATTGCATTTGCAGAGGTGTTGTTAACAATATTGAGTTGTTAAAGTTTGTCATTATTAGTTCTGGCTAATTCTAGAGGACATTTTATGTCATAAATCACAATTTTTGAACTACAAATATATTGACTGTTTTGAAAACGTTTTTTTTTCTTTACATTCCCCATCTACATCATTCATTGATATTTCATACACATTCACATTTGATACTATAGCTTCAAAAAAATAAATATATAAATAAATAAAATGCTTATTATTGTGATTGAATAGACAAGGATAAATAGACTTTTCGAAAAATTTATCATAATTTCCAAAATAATTCATACATGAAGAAAATTTAAATACTATATATCATTTTAACTTCTAAGACACCTGGCAAAGCCCAAAAATATGAATAAAGAAATTTGGCAGTTAATGGGTTAACATAGTGGTTCAGTATAAGAAACCGATACAATAAGTAACAAACTTTTAAAAACTAAGTACTAGGGTCGATTTGTTCGACTAAAATCCCTTTCAAGCGGTGCCCCTGCATGGTTGTAGTCCTTTGACTGGAGCAGACAAAAGATATTGGTATTTCTTTTTTATAGAGGAAAATTGACTCTATTAAACCAACCCCAGAATATTACTGGTCGCTTTCTGTCATTCATACGGCGTGGCTTCCATATTTCTATGGCAGGAACGCTTAAGTGAATGAATGAATGAATGAATGAATGAATAAAGGTCAATGAGTGGGTCTCTAAGTGATGGCCAATCGGCTAGAAATAACAGTCATATATCCCTTAAATCACGATCTACAGTCTTAAAACAGCAAGAATGCACTAGGAAAATGCTTTCACAGGTGCACCATGTTTGGAAATTGGATGGTCACTGCTAGAACGTCTTTGGCCATATGTTTGTTCGGTAAGAGCTGACTTGGGCAAAACAATATCATCATCATCATCATCATCATCAGCAACAACCACAACAACAACGATAGGAATGACAGATTAGATAATGCAGTCCTAAAAAAATATCTGAAGAAAAGACGATATGGTCACTGTTGGAGCGCCTTTGATCAAATTTTGCTGACTTTTGACATTGTCTTGTTGCTATTGCTTTCACATGCTTATTGTCAAAGTTATTCAATCTTGGACGATGTTGTCTTTGGGTTTGTTTTTTTCAAACATAGCGTATCTGGGACTACGTTGCTGAATGTGTCTTTCTGTGTCTTTTTAAACGGCAAGATAGTACTAATTGACATTTGGCTGCTATCTGTAGTAACGTTGTGTGGTGGCTAAAAGGCTGCCTTGTTGAGTTTAAATACAGAGAACGACAGTTAAGGACTACAACAGATGTTAGACCAAATGGTCTCTGAGGGTCCATATAAGATTTTTTTTTTGGGGGGGGGGTCTACGCTACAAAATAGTAAATTGGGGATCCGCAATAGTATTTTAAGGGCCCCTGCAAAACCTTGCTTAAGATGTATGTATTGGTATATATTGCAAGAAACAACTAAATTTCTTTCTCTAACATTTTCCATAGTTCAACCTACACAAATTAATGTGTGAAAAACTAAACATGGACTTTGAAAGAAGTTTCTATAAAACTAGTTTTTAAATATCGAATGTGGCCACTGGGTGTCCACTCGAACAAAACTGTAATCAAAGATGTCCATAGATGAAAAGAAATGGTTGAGAAACCCTATGGTAGACGATTGCTGCGAGATGCCACATGTCAGATTAAAAATGTTAGATGACAAGCGGGACATGCCTGACAAACTATGCCAGATATTAAAATTACAGGCGACAGATGTCAGGCAATAGATGCCAAACGAAAGAACCGTGTGAATGTCGGCAGTTACTGAAGATGACAGGTATCAAAGAAAGAATTTGGTGTACAGTAGGGGTTCTCAACCATTTTTCACTTATAGACCCCTCTGATTACTCTTTTATTCTAATGGGCCCCAATAGACATTTTACGTTTTAAAACTAGTTTTATAGGGATTTCTTTCAAAATTCCTGTTTTGTTTTTCACACACTACCTTGTGTAGGTTGAACTATGTAAAATATTTGAGAAAGAAATAAAACTGTTTCTTGCAATACATGCCAATACATACATCTTAAGCAAGGGTTTACAACCATTGACCCCTTTGGTTACTATTTTGTTATAGACCCCTTTGATTACTATTTTATTCTAGTGGTCCCCCATAGCCTTTCAATATTTAAAAACTAGTTTTATAGAAACTTTTTTTTTTGAATTCCTATTTTGTTTTTCACACATTGACTTGCGTAGGTTGAGCTGTGTAAAATGTTAGAGAAAGAAACCTAACTGCTTCTTGCAATACATACTAGTATTTACATCTAAAGAACAATTTTTTCAGGGGCCCTTAACACGCTGTTGGATCTTCAAACTACTGTTCTGTTACGTGGAACCTCAAAAATCTTATATGGACCCTCCAGGGAAAGAAGAACAATTTACTTTCTTAAGGGTCTTCTTTCTGGTAGTCATGGTTATCTAATGAAGTTTCTATGAAGTAAATTCCCATTTTATTTGATATAGAAAAACAAGTGCTGAATATTTAAACAACAAATTGTTGTTGCTGCTGTTGTAGACATGCAAAAAGGTTTAGCTATACGTAAGCAAAAGAAATATTGGCCCTCGTCTTAGTTACAACTCATCTTCAAATTTACCTGTTTATTTACTGGTGTGGTTGTTATTCGTTTTGTATTTGTTTTTCTTTTTTGTTTTGCTGATTTGTGTATTGTCGTTGTCAGGGGTAATGGTGGGTGGTTTGCATGGATATATCAATAATATGTATGTATGTATGTATGCATATATGTTTATATATATTTCTATACATATATACATACATATATATATATATATATATATATAATATAGATAAACATTTTTCAGGCATGTGAACATACCTACATACATATGTGTGTGTATGTGTGTGTATGTGTGTGTGTTGTTTCCGAAGAAGAGTTATGCTCGAAATGTAAAACAAACACTCCCTCCTTCCTTGAGCGTCCTATTAATGCTTTGCATGTGCTACGTCCATCCGTCTTCTTCTTGTCTGTTTTTTTTTTCCCGTTTTTTAATCAATTATATATATACTTATACATATATACAGATATATACATATATATACATATATATATATATATATATATATATATATATATATATATAAACGCCTGTGTTAGAATGGGGGTAGCTTATGAAGGAAAATGTTCTCTATGTGGCCTGTGTGTGTTCTGTACTCTGGTTATTATTATTTTTTTGTCTACGTTTTGTTTGCAATGTCCTGTACCCAGATATGCACCTATATACACAGGTAGACGTAGGTATGCACATACCTATACGTACATATGCATATACTCATTTGTTATTTGTTATATATATATATATATATATATATATATGTATGTATTTGTTTGCAAGGTACTTGATGTGTAATCGTGTGTTGAAGCAGATATTGTTACACTTGAGGATGATCATATTTTCCCAATCAAACACACGCACTGTCTATTTGGGTCTTCACTTCAGTTCTAATCTTATCGATTTATTTCCTTTGTCAAAGCTCTTTCGTCACACAACCTGAGACCTCTTCAACGACTCTCTGTTCCACGTGTCTACTTTTTTTTCTAGAACAAGAGGAGACATACCTGTACGCACACACGCACAAACACTCACACGTAGTATCTGTATATATATAAATATATACGCATTTGTACATAATACATCTGTATATACACATGTACACTCACACGAACAAACAGATATATGAATACATTTTTACACACACACACAGATGTGTACAGTAATACCTCGCCATATCACGGTTCATTTATCACGGTTTATTATTTAAGTTTACGTCGATTCCTCCGTGCTTTTGTTTTGCATTTATAATAAAATAAATATATACAAATTATAAAAATGATTTTAAAAAAAACATACAGTACTGTTTGTACTTCGCGGACCTTCACCTATCGCGGGATATTTTGGAAAGTAATACCCGCGATAGTCGAAAGATTACTGTACACGCAAACAAACACATACACACGCACATGCGCGCGCGCACACACACACACACACACACGCACACACATACACACCTACTCATGTATGTGAGTACTTTTGGCAGACGGAAACTGAAAGAAGCCCGTCATATATATATATATATATGTGTGTGTGTGTGTGTGAGCTGGTGTGTGTGTGTGAGCTGGTGTGTGTGTGTGAGCTGGTGTGTGTGTGTGACTGCGCTCGTGTGTGTGTGTGTGTGTGTGTGTGCGTGAGCTTGCGCATGTGTGTTTGTCACGCCCGCCCTTTACCGCTTGAAAATCGGTGTTGGTGTGTTTACGTCCCCGAATCATTGTGGTTTGGCAAAAAAGGAACGATAAACCAAAGTACTAAGCTTTAGAAATAAGTCCTAGCATCGGTTTCTTCGACTAAAAAATAAAAAAGTAAAAAAAAAGAAAAAAACATCTCAGGCGGTACTCCAGCATGGCGGCAGTCAAATCACTGAAACAAATAAATGAATAAAAGAATAATACATTCTGATTCTAGTTCTACGGAATTGGAAACAACAACGAAAAGACGATGGCGGCGGCGACTACGACACGGAACTCGGACGACACAGAATCTGCTAAGAAATAGGAATGTCATACTGGATAATGTTTATAGCAGTATAAGATCAGTGTTTCGAGTGACATTTCGCTGCTATTTCTAGCAGCTCGAGTGATTACCAAGCGACCTCTCCCTTCGTTGCCATTCCTAGCAGCTCGCGTGAGTGATTACCTATCCCTTCGTTGCTATTTCTAGCAGCTCAAGTGATTACCTGGCGGCCTCTCCCTTGTGTTTTGACGGCGTTGTTATTTTCTGTGTGTGTATGTGTGCATGTGCATGTGTATGTGTGTATTTACATATATGTATGTATGTATGTATGTATGCATGCATGCATGCATGAATATATGTATGTACACATGTATGTATTTATGTATGCATAAGTTTATATTTATATATATTAACATAAATTCAATCATATATAGAACAGGCTCCTGCACACAGAACTATGTATGTATATATGTATGTATGTATGTATGTATGTATATCTATCTATCTATCTATCTATCTATCTATCTATCTATCTATCTATCTATGTATCTATCTATCAATTTGTCGTCTGTTTATCTATCGATCACTCTATTTGTCTGTCTTTCTGTCATTTTATCTGTGTTTATCTGTTTGTCTATCTTTCTCTCTATCAGTCTGTCTGTCCGTCCATCCATCCGTCTATCTGTCTCTCTCTCTATCTATCTATCTATCTATCTATCTATCTATCTATCTATCTATCTATCTATCTATCTATCTATCTATCTATCTATCTGTCTGTCTGCCTGTCTGTCTAGCTTTGTGCGTTTTTCTTTTATGTTTATATGTATGTTTTATATGTTTATGCTTCTGTTTATGAGCTTCTGCACGTGTCCGTTTGTATACTCTACCTCCCTTCCTCCCCCTCTCTCTCTCTCTCTCTCTCACACACACGCGCGCACACATTTGCGCACGCCCATATGCGTACAGACGCGCGCTCACACGAACATACGTTTGTTTACATATGAGCGCTTGTATACATACGTGCATGTGTGTGTGTGTGTGTGTGTGCGTGTATTTGTGTGTGTGTGTTATGTGCATTTGTGTGTGTGCGTATATTATTTGATCGTGTGTGTTTGTCAATGTGTATGTGCGGTTGTGTGTGTGTGTGTGTG
>NC_068992.1:60166520-60169053 GCF_001194135.2 Octopus bimaculoides
AGATAGATAGATATAGATATATATATATGTGTATATGTATATATATATATACATATATATGTATATATATATATATATATATATATGTTCCTACATATATAACATATGTATGTGTGTGTGTGTGTGGAGAGAAAGAGTTAGATTGAATTTTTTGGGTGTTTAATATATTTTTTAAGTAAGGATTATTTATATAAAATATGTAATATAAATATACATGTGTGATGTGACACGTGTGGTTCAATTGTGGGTAACCTCAATCTTTCTACTACTACTACTACTACTACTACTACTACTACTACTACACACACACACACACACACACACACAAACACAGAGACACAAACACACACACAGACATACATGTATATATACACGAGTGAATAGACAGGAGAAAGTGGCACTCAACACATTTGGGTGAAAGTTTACAAACATACATACATGTACATTTCAACACACACACACACACACACACACACATACACATACATGCACACAGACACACATAGACACAAACACACATACAGACACACATAGACACAAACACACACACACACACACATGTATATATACACGAGTGAATGGACAGCCGAAAGTGGCACTCAATACATTGGGTGAAAGTTTACAAACATACATACATGTACATTTCTACCCATACACACAAACACATATGCACACACACACACACACACACACACACACACACACACACACACACACACACACACTCACACAGATATATGTACACACACCTGAACACGAGAGGGACGAAGCACTGGAAGAAGGAAAGAACAACTTAAAAATTGCGAAACAGGTACGTAAATAAATATATAGATCGATAGATACGATAATTAGACAGATGGACAGGTAGATACGCAGATAGGTAGATAGGTACTCAGGTAAATACGAGGGGTAGTCGCAGAAATTTAAAAGGTAAAGGAGAAACTGAAAGGTAGTTTAAATAAACATCAGCGATGATATTATATTAGTTCAAAGACAGTCGGATAGAAAGATAGACATACAAAATACACACTTATTGATAATTATTATCCACTAACTTACAAACACATATATATATATATATATGTGTGTGTGTGTGTGTGTGTGTGTGTGTATACATATGTACATAGATAGATAGGAGACCAAAGTGTACGTACACTGCTATATATATATATATATATATAAACACAAAATGGGACAAGAATGGGACGGATGATTTGTTGTCCCTTTTTTGTATCACCTAACTGCCTGGATGTTTTGCGTTCTTGTCCTATTTTGTATAATATATACATACATATATACATACATACAGACTGACAGACATACATATATATACAGACATACATACATAAATACATTCATAGTGAATAATAAACAGATAAATAGATTAAATATATGGACAGGGCAGAGCAGAGATAAGTTAAATCGTACATGGACGGGTGGATTATCGAAATAAATAAATACATATGCAGGGTAGATGGATCCTGGATTAATAAAGTATCGCAACTGTTAACTTTC
This sequence comes from Octopus bimaculoides, assembly GCF_001194135.2. Taxonomy (NCBI): domain Eukaryota; kingdom Metazoa; phylum Mollusca; class Cephalopoda; order Octopoda; family Octopodidae; genus Octopus; species Octopus bimaculoides. The sequence goes on from NC_068992.1 coordinate 60,168,036, forward strand.
AATAATTTAAATAAATAGTTATATGTTTAAAAAAAAAATTTTTTTATATATAATTGCATTACAAAGTTTTGATTTCAACACAGAATAACTGTTATGTAACTTGAGGTTCACGCGGCATGTGTACCTGTTTGTGCGTGCGTGCATGTGTGTGTGTGTGTGTGTATGAGTGTGTTTGCGTGTGTAGAAAGAAAGAAGAAAGAAAGAGTATGCTTGTGTGAGAGCGAGAGATAGAGAGATAGTGGCGTGTGTTTGTACTTGCATGCGTGTGTGTCTGCGCATGTGGCATACATGATATATAACGTATGTATGTTATTATTGTTATTATTATTATTATTATTATTATTATTATTATTATTATTATTATTATTATTATTATTATTATTATTAAAATAAACAAGGAAGAGAAGAAATCTTTTGCTGTGTCACTTACCTTGCCATATACGTCAGCCATGGTCAGTTCGGTTTCCAACACCATAACGGCGATGCCAAACATACCGAAAACAAGACAATAGTCGGAGATACGTTTCCTGCGTTCGTATAGCGCTTTCCTCTTGCCCAACCTATAACCGACGTTGGGTTTTTGTCGTTCCTTTGCAGGTTTGTCGTCCACAAAACGAGGATAGTCACTGCTACTTCCACCGCCAACCAGAGCCACGCCAACATCTTCCGAGGTATAACTCATCTTAGACGATGTGGGCAATGACTGCATAGAGTTGGGCTTCTGGAGTTGCTTAAACGAGCCAATTGCCCCATTGACTCGCATATAATCGGCTCCAATATCGGATAAAAAATCCTTAGCTTTCTGCTTGCACTCTTCTCGTTCTCGTTGTTGTTGTTGTAACTGTTGTTGTTGTTGTAATAGTTGTTGTGCTGTTGTTGTCGGTGGTGGATGTGTTTGTTGCAAATGTTGTAACTGTTGCTGTGTTTGTTGTTGTGACGGACGCTGTTGTTGTGTTTGTTGTTGTTGTTGTTGTTGTTGTGCTTGTTGTGTATGCTGTGTATGTTGTTGATGGTGGTG
>NC_068992.1:60170336-60171797 GCF_001194135.2 Octopus bimaculoides
AGGAGGTAGAAGACACAGCGAGAGAGGAAGAAAGCAAAGGGAAAGAAGAGAAGGGGGTGCAGAAAGAGTAAGGGGTGGTGGTGGTAGTAATAGATCTAAAGGCAGAGATGGGGGTAGCAGTGGGAATAGAGGAGACCGAGGTGGGTGCAGCCGCTGCTGAAGCTATACGCAGTAATGATGATGATGGTGATGATGACGACGACGATGTTGGTGTTAATATTGCCGACGACGCTATTGTTGTTGTTGTTGGTGTTGCTGTTGAGTGTAATGATGCAGATGATAACGATGATGATGATGATGATGGTAAAGCGGCGGAACGTGCGGTGAGGGGTGCGTTAGAGGCAGTCAGATGCGGGTTAACGATATTGGTGATGGTGCTGGTGATGGGGATGACGGAGGGGATAAGGCTGCTGCTGCTGCTACTGCTACTACAACTACCACTACCACCACCGCCGCTGCTGCTGCTAGAGATGCTACTGGTATAAGACGGGTGAGCCGTGTAGTGCTGCTGAAGTTTATTACTCGCCGGGTTAACAGAAGCTGTGCGCTTGTTAAGTACACCAGTCGCCGCTGTGTTCAGTGACAAGCAGAGGGCGGCAGCGCCGGTGGCCTGAGTACTACAGCTGTTCAGCTGGGGGAGATACTTGTTGGCTACACTACTGCTACTACTACTAGCTGTAGTAGTAGTAGTAGTGGTAATAGTAGTAGTAGTAGTTGTTTTGCTGGTTGTGGTGATTGCTGCACTGGTAGTGTTGTAGTTTGTCGACTGATAAGTGCGTGGATAACTACACAAAGTGCTTGAAGCAAAACTTAGGCTGGACAAATTACTTTGTTTACCAGGAGATGGCTGCACCAGTGAGGGTATAATACCACTCGGATCAGCTTTACTACCCGGTTTACTAGCGGCCCCGAAACATAGTTTTGAATCACATGAACTGGTCGTGAAAGCGGTGCTAGTATCTTTACCATTGTTGTTGTTGTTGTTGTTGTTATTGCTGTAGCTGATGGTTTTGTTAATGTTGTTGGTGTTGCTGGTGTTATTGCCGGTGAGTTTAGCGCTGAGGTCGAAAGTGGTAGAGGTTTGCTTTTGGTCATGCTTAGGGGTCGCCAGACGGCTGGTAAAAGGTGTCGTGAATGTCTTGGCGCTTGAAGTAGTTACCGTGGTAACAGAAGGGGTTAACGGACTGAGGCAGGTGCGCTTAGTGAGGGGTAGAGCTGTATAAGGACTTGAGAAGTGATGTTGGAATGAAAACTGCTGGTGCGCAGAAGATGGTTTTTGCTGTTGCTTTTGTTGCTGTGTAGGTTGTGGCAGTTGAGTCGTTTGAGTAAACTGTGTGGGGAAATGTCGCGAAAATTGAAAAGGGGCCGGGGGGTTAAAGCGTAAAGGCGTCGGCGCGGGGCTTCTGATGCGGCTGATAAGGGGTGGCGGCGGAGGAGGGACAGGTTTTAGGGGGCCACCGG
>NC_068992.1:60174438-60178440 GCF_001194135.2 Octopus bimaculoides
AGGTAGATAGATAGAGAGAGAGAGAGAGGGAGAGAGAGAGAGAGAGAGGGGGGAGGGAGTTAAGGAGACAGACAGACAGACAGATAGTTGTTAATAAGCAATTAAAAGTATAAAGTAGGGAGGTAAATAATTATCCAGGTTTCTTTCTTAGTTGTTGTTGGCTCATCAAATTCATCTCCTTCGATTAGTTTCCATTGTCTACAAAAACAAAAACAAAAAAAAACAACCCATAAATACACACACCGATAAAAATGAAGACAAAAACTTATCAATGAATAATAGCAGTTACTTATAACCCAAATTAAAAATACTCTATCAATGTAATTATATTTCAGACAAAAGAAGAAAGGAAGGTAATGCTAATTATAGACTTAAAGGGGGCGAGCTGGCAGAATCGTTAGCACGCCGGGTGAAATAGCGGTATTTCGTCTGCCGCTACGTTCTGAGTTCAAATGAGGTCGACTTTGCCTTCATCCTTTCAGGTTCGATAAATTAAGTACCAGTTGAGTACTGGGGTCGATGTAATCGACTAGTTCTTTCTCCCTAAATCTCAGGCCTTGTGCCTGTAGTAGAAAGGATTATTATTATTATTATTATTATTATTATCATTATTATTATTATTATCATTCATTTCAAATTTTGGCACAAGGCCAGCAAGTTCGGGGAGAGTGTAAGTCGATTACATCGACTGCTGTGCTCAACTGGTACTTCTTTTATCTTCCCCAAAAGAGATGAAAGTCAAAGTCAGCCTCGGCGGAATTGAACTCAGAACGTAAAGACAGACGAAATGCCGCTAAGTATTTTTGTTCGATGCGCTAATGATTCTGCTAGATTGCCAGTACTAATGATAATTCTTTCTGCTAAAGGCCCAAGTTCTGAAATTCTGAAGGAGGGAATAGTCGATTACATTGACCCCAGTACTTGATTGATACTTGTTTCATTGACCCCAAAAGGATAAAAGGCAAAGTCGACCTCAGAAAAATTTGAACTTAGAGTGTAAAGACGGACGAAATATTGCTAAGCACGAAATCGGTGTGTTGAAGATTCTGCAAGCAGGTTGCGTTAAAAAAGATCTCTTCTACCATAGGTATAATGTCTGGAATTTGGGGAAAGGGGGCTTGTCGACTACATCAACCCAAGATCTCAGCTGGTACTTATTTTAGCGTTACCGAGAGATTGAAAAGCAAAGTCAATTTCGGCAACATTTTAAATCAAGACAGAAAAAGCCGGAAGAAACGCCGCTTAACATTTTGTGCTACGCAGTAACAATTCTGCCGGCTCGCTGTCATTTAGATAATGACTTTTTATTTTAATGCAAGACCAGCAGTTCTGAGGGTAGGGATTAGTCGATGTCATCAACCTCACTTTATGACTGGTACTTCATTTTATCGGCCCCACTGAGATGAAACGCAAAGTTAACCACGTGCGGAATTGAACTCTGAACGTCACGAAGAGAAAATACAACAGGGTAATTTTTCCGACCCTGATTCTGCCGGTAAAAAAAAAACCGAGAGAGGTTAGCGTATTGACGAAGAAAATGGCGGCAGTAAGTTGATAAAATCGGTTGAACAATGGACAAACTAGCAGCGATGGATTTAGTGCATTTAGTTATGTCCCTTTATTAAGAAACCAAAGACTGCTCTTGAAAATTCATGTAAAAAAAATAACAGTCCTACTGGGGGATCAATTTCTTCGAATACCCTGCTTGCAATCAAATCAATCATAGGCCAGCGTCGGAAAAATTTGCTTCGGCTCCGAGTTCAAATTCCGCCAATGGCGACGTTACATCAACTTTTCCACCGTTGCAAGTACCGAACGATTTTATTGACAAATCACCTCCTCAAGGTTCAGGCCTTGATGCTAAATTAGGAACTGGTGGCTTTGCAGAATTGTTACTGCGCTGAATGAAATGCTTAGCGGCATTTTGTCAGTCTTAAGGTTTTGTGACGTTCTAAACCCAAATTCCACCGAGGTCAACTTTGACTTTTCATCTTCTCGGGGCTGGTTAATTAAGTACCAGTAATGGACTTACTCTCCCCTAAAATTGTTGGTATTCTGCCCAAATTTGAAACCATTATCATTATTATTATTGAGTGAAAGAGAGCCGTGCATGCCATGAAAGTAACACTGGGGTAAAATATACGAAGCCCAGTATACCCATCATGACTACCTGTCTGATAAGGGTACACCAGGTACATGCATCACAACCATATGTGCGCGACATGGTGATCTCATATCAAGATAAACAGCGCATGACCTTGTAGGTGGGGCCCAAGTAGAATTTTCTGTAATCGACTCATCCCCACCAAATTGCTGCCATTGTGCCCAAATTTTTTTATTATTATTATTTTTATTATTATTATTATTATTATTATTATTATTATTATTATTGTTGTTGTTGTTGTTGTTATTTAGGCGGCAAGTTGGCAGAATCATTAGCACTCCGGGCGATATGCTTAGCGGTATTTCATCTGTCACCACGTTCTGAGTTCAATTTCCGCCGAGGTCGACTTCGCCTTTCATCTCTTCCGGATCGATAAATTATGCAGCAGTGAAACACTGGGATCGACGTAATCGATTAGACCCCTCCCACTAAATTTCAGGCCTTGTGCCTTCAATAGAAAGGATTAGTGCTATTATTATTATTATTATTATTATTATTATTATTATTATTATTATTATTAATATTATACATAAGTACAGACAACATGAGTACATGGATGAGTACAAACATGTACTCAGATAGATGATTATGCACATGTTTGAAGGCAAATCGTGATAAATTATATGCATACATTAATTTATACCCATAGACATAAATATATATATACATAAAAACAGATATGTATACATACGTTCAAAAAGCATACACCCAGATATACGTATGTACATATACTCATAATACATAACATATAGCATGTAAACACCTCTTCATACATACATGCATACACACATAGATAGATAGATAGATAGATAGATAGATAGATACATACATACATACATACATACATACATACATGCGATATATACATATGGACGGACGAACGTACATAAATACATACATATAGACACATACATATACACCTACGCATACACGGAAATAAGGAGAAATCTTTGAAATGTCAGAAAGTCTCAAGTGTGATACTAAATACAATAACGTCCGCTAGGGGACTGTAATAGTTTGGGAAACGATTCTGAAGTTCAACAGGTTAAAAGTACAATAAAAGATGCTTAAATTTTAATGAAGGACTTATAATATATTGCTTAATGAAGTTTCTTATTGATTAATCAGTTTATTATGAGAATTGAAAGACGAAAACACATAAAGCTATTAAATCAAAGACGTAAAAAAAGAAACAATACCAAGCAGACATATATATAACTAGCTGCTCTCATTCTTACTCTCTCTATTTCTATACTCTCTTCCTTTCTCTCTGCATGCGTTTGTGCGTGTCTGTGTATGAGCGTTTGTGATTGTACGTAGCATAGGTTAGCGGTGATGTTACGACTTAAGATAAATACGGTCATAATTGGAGAAGCCATCGTCGAGATAGAAACAGAATGTCCGTGTAGAATCACAAGGAGGAACAAAACAAATAATGCAATAAAAAAGAAAGAAAGAAACAAAACAATGGAGGAATGTATAGATTCGAAAGAAGTTCAGTTTGGAGGAAGGAAAAATTAAATAAAGTTTTTGACGTTTCAGACAATGGTCCTACATCAATATCAGACAAGAATGGGGAAAACATTTTAAATAATGATGTGTGAATGCAATTATTTTGCTTATAGATGCGTTTATGCAAACAACTACTCCTACACAGGTATATTTCCCACTTGCTTTCTCTATCTTCACACTTACACACACACACACACACACACACACACACACACACACACACACACACGTACATATACATATTTAGAAATACATATCTTTTATCTTTTACTGTTTTAGTCACTAGACTTCGACCAAACTGGGACACCGTTTAGAAGAATTATATA
>NC_068992.1:60179587-60181161 GCF_001194135.2 Octopus bimaculoides
GTGTGTGTGTGTGTGTGTGTGTGTGTGTGTGTGTGTGTGTGTGAAAATAGTTATATGGATCAATTACAACGCGTCTTTCAATCGACTTTCTACGTCACATAAGTTATGCTCGATCAGGGTTGTTGTAAAAGAGAATACCCAACATCGATAACAGCGACACAAGTGTTCCGTTTTTCTTGCTATATTCATTTCAGCTCCTGCTAATACGTGTGGCATGTACAGAATAATCAGGTTCAATCTGTTAATGGATGGTTGATTATCATTTAAGATATATTTTCTTATCGTGGAACACGAAGCAATCGATGACGTCGTGTGGCAACAACCAGACGACTTCAACCGATAGGAAGGCCTAAAAATGAACTTTATATAAATCTAACATTGCAAACTATTTAGATCTAAAAATTGTCTGACTTTTAAGTAGAACTCTGTGAGCATTAATTTTCACTCGATTTTTTTGCTGTAGATGTGCTCAGAAGTTTACTGGTGTGCAAATTTGTTTTCTTTGCTAAATATATATACATCAATGCAAGTAACCATGATAATCTTTTAAGCAAATGAACACCATTTTTATGTATGTATTATTTAAGGTTTTTGTATAAATTTATATTAATATCTTCAGTTAGAGAATATATTCGATTTCATCTTGAAAATATGTGCGTACATTTATTGTGTTTTGTTCTTCTGTGCTCTTGCTGTCAAAAAATATGTATGCGCGCGCACAAAGGCACACCTTAGAGAAGGAACATTGATATGTATCAACTTTGAAATTGAGAAGCAAATCTATTTTATGTTTACAGATTCATGCCGTGTTGGATCATAAATCGAGTTGTCTTAACGGACATTGAGCTGTGTTCATGACTAAGACCTTTAACTAAGATATTTACTCTGGCTCATTATATTTAAATGTTAAAAAACCAAAGAAAAGATACAATGTAGAAGAAAAATATCAAGATTGTAAGAAATGACTTTTAACATTATGAAGGTGACATTGTAAATCCATAAAAAATCTCTTAAAAGCCAAGAATTTAAGAGGAGGGGTAAGTCGATTACATAGACTCCTGTAATCAGCTGGTACTTATTTTATCGATCCAGGAATAATGAGAGGCAATGACGACCATGGTGGAATTTGAACTCAGCATTTTATCCGGCGTGCTATTGATTTTGCCAGCTCGCCGCCTAAAATGTTACCACTCTTATCAAGGTTCGAGTAACCTTCATTTGAAAATGTCACATTCCTAATGCATATTATACACAAATTTCCAATTATCACTCATGGCGACAACACATTTGTCCCAGGATCATGAAAGCACTTCAAAGACTGTGTCCCAATTTCAAGACTAGATAACATCTGCATGGAACATTGACGTATACAGAGTGCAGCAGGAAACCCTCCCTGTATGTATGTATGTATGTATGTATGTATGTATGTATGTATTACGTACGTCTGTCTGTCTGTCTATCTATCTATCTATCTATCTATCTATCTATCAATCTATCTATCTATCTATCTATCTATCTATCTATCTCTCTTTCTCTCTCTCTCTCTCTCTCTCTCTCTCTCTCTCTCTCTCTCT
>NC_068992.1:60181297-60185089 GCF_001194135.2 Octopus bimaculoides
TATATATATATATATATATATATGAGAAAGTAGTTACATGGATCAATCACAACGCGTCTTTCGTCACTGTCTATGTCACGTAAGTTGTGCCCGACCAGGGTTGTTGTAGCAGAGAATACCCAATATCGATAGACACAACTTTGCAACTATCACTCCTGTCCCAGGATCATGACAGCACTTAAAATACTGTCTCAATTTCAAGACTAAATAACATCTGCAAGGAACATTAACAGATACAGAGTGCGGCAGAAAACCCTCCCACATCTTACACCGCCATTGGTGTGACATTAGAGAAGTTAGGCAAGTGTAAATGGTTTCCTCACTTAGCAAATGGCTTATCGTATTTTTTCAGTTATCATCACCGGTGCAAGCACGCGTTTTCTTTTGAAACGTTTATAAAGAATTGGTTAATATTGAATGTTTTTTTTTTTTGCGGCACCCTATATGTCTAGAAGTTGCTTAACGATTTTGAGTTGTGTAAACTTACCAAACATACACTGACATATTCTTACACACACATAAGCACTCTTACTATGAGAAAATACAGTTTTTTGTACCAGAAAAAAGGGAATTATACAAAGCCCAAGAATCGGTGGTTTGGAACTTTGATTCATGCCAATATTCTGATAAGTACATACTAAAAGACATCTGATTCTTCAACTACGGCTTAGTGCCACACACTAACCATCCACATCTACATTGCAAAGGGGAAAACATCGTGATTGTGACTTTTACAATGATGAATTATCACGTCGATTTCAACATATCAGCTTCCAGTGCTCAGCCAATTAGACAATCTATTCCCTGCATTAACGAGGCTGAGAATTCCATAGTTGTGTGTTCCCTTAACGTAATTCTCAGATACAATCGGCTTGACGCAGTGTGACAAGGCTAGACATTCGTCTTACTAGTACAGTCCATCCGATGGCCTTCTATACAGTTTCCATCTACCCAAATTAACTCACAAGGCTTCGGTCGACCCTAGACTAAAGTAATTGTCACTACCCAAGATGCCACGCAGTGGAATCCAACGCATGACCTTGGATTTGCAAAGTAAACTTCTTAATCACTCAATCATGCAATGCAATGTCACAATATGTCACCATATTGCATCAATGTCAGCTGCAGTGGACTTTGCTGGAAGACAACAGCTGCAATAATATCGAACTGGCAGTAATAGCGATCGACAAAAGAGTAAGGACGTTTGTGCGAGATTAATACGATTAATGCTGTGTTTGATGTTTGCAAGTCTATAGATTGATGGAAGTATAAATAGCTAGAAATAGCCACTGAAAAAACAGTTGTGCAGTGGAAGATTTTGTAAAACTATGAACTGCTTAGGAGACGACATACGATAGTGTGGTGTGACGAAACGAGGAGATGCATGAGGTAGTCGATTTTAGATGGAGATTATATATATCCACAAAAATTAAGAAAAACAGGTTATTTCAGCAATGGTGCAACGATAAGTAGACTGAAAACACTCACGGACAGTTTGGGAAATTGTGAAATAATTTTAGCGTTAATACCGTAGAAATACCCGTTTGATGCGATTCAAATTATGAATAGGTAGTTATTTTTTGTGTGTAGATAAGTATTTTAGGGTAGTTCAACCCTTTAATATTTAAACAGGCCAGATCAGGCCCAAATAAGGGGCCCACCCTTCTGTTGTAACTAGTCAAGTCTGAACTGTCACACTGAACCTAAAAAGGTAATTTTGAAAATATACAATCACACCATTGAAATCTTGAAGCTGTGACATAATGCATGATTAATACAAAACAATATGAATAAACAAGCATTACATTTGACATGGTAATCTAAATTCTAAAGGGTTAATTACATTGTAGATAATCAACAGCCATTCGGGTTCACTGTATATATAAAACTAGTTAAACACCGTTTTCACCCTTCTCTATTCTCAACTGAAGGAAATAATCTCGATGTATCAGAATTTGCTATCAAAATTACTAACATTTATTTATGCTTTTACAAACTATGAATATGGCATCTGTGATGTCGAAATAACAACTGTTGACTTTCATGTTTATATAAATTTTATATCGTTCTATAATGATATTAATTTGTTCTTAATATTATGCCATTATTTAGGGCTGCGAGAAGGCAGGATGGTTAACACGTCAGGCACAAAGCTTTGCCGCATTTCGTCCATCTTTACTTTCAGAGTTCAAATTCTGCCGAAGTTGGCTTTGCTTTTCATCCTTTCATTCTAGGGGTTCAATAAAGTAAGTACCAGATGAGCATATCTATATATATAACGCGGAGTAGATGAAACAGGGACAACTGACGAAGGGGTATACTCTTTATGTTGCATGTCTCGTTTCTCTGTTTGTTTTTTTCGTTGTTCGAAAAAAGTTCGTTTACTATGTTTTCGTTTTTATGTTTTCGTTACTCATTGTGTTTAACGTTTTTTTGATGTCCTGTACCCATATATGCATGTATATATACATGTATATGTATGTATGTACATATTTATGGATAAACGCATATATTTATATATTATTTATATTATATATATATATACACACTCGCACACACACGCAAACATATGTATATACACACTCACAAACTCACTCACATCTATATATGTACGCATGCATTCACACAACAAAGCTTCATTATAAAATTGTTATGCAATATCAAATCGTTATAAATTCTGTTCTGTAGACGAAAGAATTAATTTGTTAAGGACATTTGAAAGAAAGCTGCATCTATTTCAACGCCATTGATCAAAGCATTCATTAAAAGTAATTAATAACTACGTCAAATATATTTTATGAGGACATGTAAAGAGATTGATGTATTCAGCTAAATCTCGCTCTATGGATGATCTGAGGGTCAGGTTAACTAATGTGATTCAGAATATATCTGTAAACCAGTTGCCTTAATTAGAATAGTCTCACAGTTTGGACACTGAAAATTTTCAAGAATAAATATATTGATTTCAAATTTTGGCACAAGGCCAGCAACTTCGTGGAGGCGGAGAAGGCAGGTAGGTTGATTGGATCGACCCCAGTGCTCAACTGGTATTTATTTTAATCTTTCTGCTATAGACACAAGGCCTGGAACTTGTGGGGAGGGGATAGTCGATCATATCGACCTCAGTACTTGACTGGTACTTAATTCATCGATCACGAAAGGACGAAAGGCAAAGTCGACACACGTACATGCAGACATAAATGCATACATACCCAGATATATGTATTATATGTATACATTTGCGCATATATTTTATACACATGTGTGTATATGAATGCATGTATATCTGCATGTATGCACGAAAAGACAGCTGTACGCCACTTCACACTATAATATGTATGTACGTATGTATGCATGTATGTATGTATATATGTATGTATGTGTATGTGCGTGTGTGTGTATATATGTATATATATATATATATTTATACGCAATCACACACACACTCATACACATCTATTTTTATGTGTTTCAGTCTTTGGAGGCCATGCTAGAGCACTAACCTGCCAGGTTTAATTGGAAACATCGACTCTAGTACTTATTTTCTTAAGTCTGTTAGTTATCCTATCGGTTTCTTCTGGCGAATCGCAATGTTACAGGGAGGTAAGCATATCAACACATACACATACGCGTACATACACATTTGAAAGCAAACTTCTTATCAGTAACTGGTACTTAATTTATCGACCCCGAAATGATGAAAGGCAAAGTCAACCTCGGCGGAATTTGAACGGCAGGCGAAATACCACTTAGCATTTCGCTCGGTGCGCTAACGATTCAGCTCGCCTTATA
>NC_068992.1:60185208-60186434 GCF_001194135.2 Octopus bimaculoides
ATATATATATATATATATATATATATATATACATATACACACATACACACACACACACATATATATATGTATGTATGTGTATATACGCATACACATACATATGCGTTGCATGACTGATTGTACGTACGTATGTATGTATGTATGTATTATGTGTGTATGTGTGAATATAATTGAATCCGTGTATAAGAGTACAAAGAAGAGAATAAGCTCATTCATTACATATTGAATTCATATAACTTCGTTTTAAGTTCATGGTTTGCTAAGTGTTTAGTGCTGCTTTCTTTCGTGATTGCGTTTCTTCAGAAAACCTGATGACACCAAACTGGAACGAAATCAATTGTCCATAACTGTTCCCACGCGAAATTTGACCAGTAACCTTTTTCTCCCAAATATATTGAATTCCAATCTTGGTACAAGGCCAGCAATTTTTTGTGGAGGAGAAAATCGATTATATCGACCCCAGTGTTTAACAAGTATTTGTTTTATCGACCCCGAAAGATGAAAGGCAAAGTCGACATCGATGGAATTTAAACTCAGAAAGTAAAGTCGTACGAAATCTTAAAAACTTTTGCCTTTCCTCCTAAATATATTAATTAAATCGTAGAAGACTTGTTTTCTTGAATTTATATCCCTTCCTTTTACAGAATTTAACAAATTATCTTCTCAAAAACGCAAAGGAAATTTTGCGATAATTTTGAAAGTTACGATATGTGACAGACAATACAGAACAATATTGAGTATGAGTTAATGTGTCTGTGCGTGCGTGCGTGAGTGTGTGAATGCGTGTCCATAAATTATTTAACAGTGCAATTGTACTCAATACATGGTGTGGAGTATGATTATATTTCCTCTCATGTCGCTGCTACTCAGATAGATTTTGATGATTTGTAACGAAAAACATGAGTTTTTATGTAATATAGTGTCGGGACTTGAGTGTTTCATTGGTTAAAACGTGCAATTGGCGGTATTTCATAACTAAAAGAATTCTACAGAAAATGCCCACAAAAAAGTTTGTTTTGCAGGGGAGACAACTGTACGTCTCTTTATATATTTTGCTGAGAAATCACAATTCTGCTTAAATCTTGCATCGTTAATTTGTCTGTATACATAGATTTCTACGCACACACACGCACACACACGCACACACACGCACACACACACACACACACACACATATATATATATATATATATATATATATATATATATATATATATATATATATA
>NC_068992.1:60189608-60191707 GCF_001194135.2 Octopus bimaculoides
TATTATAATTATTATTATTATTATTATTATTATTATTATTATTATTATTATCGGTTACGCTCGGCTGATGTGATTTCCATTTCGTTGAGTTTTTGCCTTGTAAATACAATAACAGCTTTTGAAATCTGAACACTTCTACAATGCAATCGAACTGAAGAGCGTAAAATTGTGGGGGGGGGGACGCGCACACGCAGACACGCACACGCGCACGCACCCACGAACGAACGCACCTGCGCGCTAACACACACACACCATATCCCCCCGCCACACACACACGTGTGTGTGCGTGTATGAGGGTGCGGTGATATCGCCGAAGAAGCGAGCAGTATTTTTGTTGTGAGTACTGGAGAATTCAACGTTCGGACTTCTATCAACCTCTCCTTGAAGAAGAACTCTGCCCGAAACGTCGAATCTTTTACTGCTCACTGGAAGTTTACTGTGTTCTTTTTTGTGCCAGTTCGCTAGATTTGCTAGAAAGAGCAACCAAATCTGTCTCAGATCAATGCTTATCCTCTTAAGAACAAGAGAAGAACAAAATATTCTCTGAGTAGCATGGCTTACTTCGATAGGAGGTTAGCTTTGCTAGAAAGAGCAGCCAAATCTATCTCAGTTCATTGTTTAATTTTTGAAGAAAGAAGGAAGGTCCACTGGATAATGATTTTCAAAACAGGTACAACGCTTGGAAATAGACAAGGTAGTCACCAATGGAGTGTCTTTGATCTTGAGGCTACGACTTAACAGTTATAGCACTGAGGACGTTTAATGTGGTCGTCCAATGTGCTGGAAATAACAACCCCTTACTGTCTCAAAAATAGCTGGACTTTGTGTAAGGTACTGGAAATTATGTATGCTAATGCATACATGCGCACAAACATAAATACATACATAAGCACACACCCACACGCGCCACATACATATGCATGTACGTGTATACAAACACACACACTGAAGCACATATGTACAGATGTGTATACTTATCCACACTTCTGCCAAGATATTCAAACACTAAGGCAGAGGATTGGCAGAATCGTTAACATGCCGGACAAAATGCTTATCGGCATTTCGTCTGTCTTTACATTCTGGGCTCAAATTCCGCCGTGGTCGCTCTTTGCCCTTCCTCTTTTCTGAGTCAATGTTATAAGTACCGTTGGAACGTTGGGATCGATGCGATCGACTTACCACTCGCCTCCTAAATAGCTGGTCTTTTGCCAAAATTTGAAACCTATATAAGCAAACACTAATGAACGCATACTCGCAAACTCACATCGCTCTCTGTCTCTCTCCCACACCAAGACAAACACCTGGATTTGTCTATCTGAGTATTATGTGCTTTTATACAGAAAGCATTATGCACGTATAGCACATTGGTGAGAGGGAGAGAGAGAGAGAGAGAGAGAGAGAGAGGGAGGGGAGAGACAGGAGTAAGAGAGAGGGAGAAAGTGAGAGAGACATTGGAAGTTAAGTGAAAGAGAGAAAGAAAAAGAGAAAAAAAGAATCAATAGAGTGCAAGGGGAGTCGCAGAGTAAATCGATTGAGAGGAGATATACTTATAGATAGGTTGTGATCACTATATTCTTTTCTATTCTAGGCGCAAGGCCGGAAATTATGGGGGAGTGGGGCAGTCGATAAAATCGACCCCAGTACGCAACTGGTACTTAATTTATCGGCCCCGAAAGGATGAGAAGCAAAGCAGACCTCGGCGGAATTTGAACTCAGAACGTAAAGACAGACGAAATGCCGCTAAGCATTTCTCCTGGCATCTGACGTTTCTGCCAGCTTGACACCTAAAGAATCAATATGTTGATATATAGATAGAGATAGCTAGATAGCCAAGAGAATACACACGCACACACAAATATATACATACTTATATATGTACTTATATATATATATATATATATATATGGGAGAATATACAAAAAATAACAACAGACGAGGACAGGTGGTGTAAATAACAAAAGTATATATTAGTATGACGCTCGGGAATACGGAAAGTCTTTGACGTTTCGAGCTACGCTCTTCAACAGAAATATATATATATATATATATATAAAAAAATTAATATTAAATTTTTCACACTTATTATTTAAATTTATTTA
>NC_068992.1:60191738-60194974 GCF_001194135.2 Octopus bimaculoides
ATCAATTTAAAACCAGTAGCCTAGCATATTGAAAAAATCTGAAGATTCAGGAAAATTATATTACATACATATATATATACATATATATATATACATATATATATAGAGAGAGAGAGAGAGAGAGAAGAAGAAGAAGAAGAAGAAGAAGAAGAAGAAGAAGAAGAAGAAGAAGAAGAAGAAGAAGAAGAAGGAGAAGAAGAAGAAGAAGAAGAAGAAGAAGAAGAAGAAGAAGAAGAAGAAGAAGAAGAAGAAGAAGAAGAAGAAGAACAAGAAGACCAAGTCTCATTGCAGCAGATATAATTGGGAATGGTAGGAGGTGAGATATATACGAGGGAGTGGGAAGCACATAAAACGAAACTTTTCATTAAGTGACTCTTTAGATGTAAGATGGAGGCATAAGGCGGTGAGTTTTGTGTGTCTGTGTGTGCGACATACTTATTCTCTACATGTGTGTACGTGTATACATCTGTGTCCATCTAGCCGGACCATCTGTCTGTCTGTCTGTCTACTGGCCTGCCTGTCTGCCTGTCTGTCTGCCTAACTGTCTGACTATGCCTGGCTGTCTGGCCGTGTATGTGTGTCTGTCTGCCTAATTGTCTGTGTGTCAGCCTGACTGCCTTTGTATGGCTCTGTGTGTGTGTGTGTGTGTGTGTGTATTTGTCTGTGTATCTGTCTGTTTCTGACTGTCCGGACCATTTATCTGCCTCTACCTGTCTGTCTGCCTGCCTAACTACCTGCCTGAGTGTGTGTGTGTGTCTGTGTGTATGTGTGTCTGCCTGTCTGTTTGTATGAATATATGTATGCATATATATGTGCTTGTATGAACGTTTGCATACCTGAATGTATAGGAAAACATCCACAAAACGGTTTTGTCAGCTTTCTTAAGAACGAACCAAAGCAAATACACACACACACACACACACACACACACACACACACACATACACATAGAGTCTAAATTTACAGAAAACAGTAGACGAACACAGGTGAAGGAACAACAGGCTGGTGTATTAGTGTAACGCTTGCGATGAATGGAAAAGTCTTCGACGTTTCGAGCCTTCGACGTTTCGAGCCTTCGACAAAAAGGATTAAAAGGAAAAAAACAGAGAAAAAAAATGTGTAGGGATTAACGGGTCAACATGAGGAAAAAAGCCCGTCCTTTATATATCTCTCTCTCTATATATATATATGTGCGTGTGTGTGTGTGTGTGTGTCTGTGTGTGTGTCTGTGTGTGTATAATAGACGACGTATGAGGGTTGGTAAATTTTTTGCCGAACAACCACACAAATGATTTCTTTATAATGATCAGATGTTTGTGCGGCACATTAGCTCATTCCCTCCATCAAATCGACATTACCTGTACATGTGCACCATGTGTCACACGCCAGGTGACGAAATGATAGCAGAGCAATGTGAAATGAAGTGCTTTGCTCAAGAACACAACGCAACGCCCGTTCTAGGAATCGAACCCACGGTCTCGCAATCGTGAGTGCAACACTCTAACCACTAAGCCATACTCTTTCACACACACACACACACACACACACACACACACACACACACACACACACCACACCACACACATGACAGAAGTAAATAGACACCCCATAAAACATTGTTTTATGCTTATTTCAACTTGAAAAGGTTTATTTTTTTTTATTAATGGCCATTTTCATGTTTCAGGCTCTGTGTGTGACTGTTTAATCATGCCACGTACAAAAAGAAAGCTTGTAACTATCCAAATTTCAAAGAGGCCGTATTGTGGGTCAATTTGAAGGTGGGAAAACCTTGGGATCCCGCTTTCTACAGATTGCTGCCAATAATGAAACAAAGCAGCTACTCTGTGAGGGTCTGGGGAGCATGATGGAAACATAAACTCGGATAAATATGCTATTTATTTATTGCCCACAAGGGGCTGAATATAGAGTGGACAAACAAAGACAGACAAAGGGATTAAGTCGATTACATTGACCCCAGTGCGTACTTATTTAATCGACCTCGAAAGGATGAAAGGCAAAGTCAACCTCGGCGGAATTTGAACTCAACGGAGCGGCAGACGAAATACCGCTAAGCATTTCGCCCGGTGTGTTAACGATTCTGCCAGCTGGCCCTCTCGGATAAATATGGGTCCATGTTGCAGAAAGGAGTCCTTCCAATCTTTTCCAGTGGTGAAATGATTAACGATGGTGCCCCTTGTTACCTTGCTAAAAATACCCAAGATTTGTTGGAAACGAATGGCATTAAAAAAACCTTCATGGCCAAGGCAGTCACCAGACATGAACCCTATTGAACACCTCTGGGTCATAATGGACAGGACACTTCATAAAAGGAACAAGAAAAAATCCTCAAAGCCAGATCTTTTGAGATTACTTCATGAAACTTGGCAAGAAATCCTCCAAGGGAACATTCGTCATCTGATCAGTAGCATGTCTTATCGGATCCTTGCATTGAAAAATGCAAAGGCCATGTCTACCAAATATTAGATATTCACATTATAATAATTAGTAAATAATTTGAATATAGAATTTCAGATTTAAATAAATTTGAATGATTTACTTCTGTCATGTGTGTGTGTGTGTGTGTGTGTGTGTGTGTGTGTGTAATATATATGTATATATCTGTGTGTGTTTTTGTGTTTGTGTTTGTGTTTGTCGCCCCCCTCATCACCCCTTGACAACAGGTGTTAGTGTATTTACGTCCCCGGAATAGAATAAATACTAGGCTTCAGAAATAAGTCCCGGGGCCGATTTGTTTGACTAAAACCCTTCGAGGCGATGTTCCAGCATGGCTGCAGTCAAACGACTGAAACAAGTAAAAGAATAAAAGAAAAAGAACATATATGTAAATATACATGTATACATGTGTGTGTGAGTGTTTGTGCGAGTGTATGTGTGCGCGTGTGTGTCTGCGCACGTGTGTATATATTCGCGTGCGTGTGTTTATGTGCGTATGCATGTGTGTATGTATGTATGTATGGATTGGTTGGTGTCAGGAATCTTCTCAAACTTATTTGTTATTTCTCCTGAAGCGTCTCCTAATTACAGTTGGGGCACGTATTGAAAATGTTTGTTGCTTTCAATGTCGTAATAAGAGCATAATGCGACTGAGAGGTGTCAAGCGTCTCAGAATTCCTTTTTATAAGCAAACGTTTAAATAACACACACACACACACATACACACACACACACACACACACACACACACACACACACACACACACACACACACACACACA
>NC_068992.1:60196755-60200089 GCF_001194135.2 Octopus bimaculoides
AGGAAAGTCATTCTCTTTTAGTGCCTTATTATTTAACACACTCACCGCTTCAATTTCCATTCATTTTCTTTTTTTTTACTAAAATTGTCATTGCGCCTCATTGAAAAGGTTGCAAGACGCAACAAAAATTTTAGAAAAAATAAATAAGAGAAAATTGAACCGGTGAATGTGTGAAATAATACGGCACTAAAAGAGAATGACTCTCCTCAGACACAATAATATGTATATGTGTGTGTGTGTGTGTGTGTGTGTGTGTGGACCGCGTTTTTCTTCATTCTCTCTCTATTTATTTCCTCGTAATCCTTTATGTCGAAGAGCTCAGGCTCGAAACGTAAAAGACTTTTCCATTTTCCCTGAGCGTCAAACTAATACACTTGCTTGTTGTTCCTACACCGATCTTCATCTTTGTTTTCTATAAACTTGAACTACACAGACACACACACACGCACACACACACACACACACACGCACACACACACACACACACACGCACACACACACACACACATGTATATATATATATACATATATATATATATATACGCATATATACATACATGTGCATAGACACACAAGCACACACACACACATAATCTAATAAGATCAGTAAATTTAACACAGTAAGACGCACTTGTTTAGTCTCTAGCATAAACACGGCTTGTATACAAAATACAGATGACTCGATAATTGATCAATAAAATTTATTAATCAGCGCATCAAATACGGTTCGCCCTCTATCGATATTAGACAGAAAACTCTGACAGGATTACGGCAGACTATTTTAAACTTAGGCTAGAAGACATTTGGGATGTTATGTTTGACGTACCCGATAAACACTTGAAACAGCTGTAGTGCTCGTCTACTGTTTCCATCACTTTATTTATAGATTTGATTATCGCATTATAAGTAATATTTGTTGCTTTCGAAATGGAATTGTATAGCACCTGTTGTGTTATCGGAATTTTTTTTTCTAAACTAGATATTGGACGAATTGTATTAGATGCATTGTTTAATAAATTCTATCGATCAATTATCGAGTCATCTGCATTTTCTATACAGGCCACATGTTTATGTTAGAAACTAACCACATGTGTTCTACCACGACCACTCGATTAATCCAACTACATTTTATCTATCTATCTATCTATCTATCTATCTATCTATCTATCTATCTATCTATCTATCTATCTATCTACATATATATGCACATCCATGTGTATGACTTTATGCATACGTTTATGTATGTATGTAAATATATATATACGTGCGTGTGTGTGTGTGTGTGTGTGTGCGTGTGTGTGTGTGTGTGCGTGTGTGTGTGTGTGTGTGTGTGTGTGTGTGTGTGTGTGTGTTCAGAAGCACACAACTAGCATACGCACTAAACGCTTATACACTTCTTTACAGAAATACAAAATGTGACACACACACGCACGCACCCACGCACACACACACACACACACACACATACACCAAAAACATCTAGTCATATTAGTTTCACCTGATGATAGCACTTGTCGAAACTCGAGTCGCGAGACTCATTTGTAATAAAAAATACACAAGCTTTATTCTCTGCAACATAGATTGAGCACTCTTTTCTCTTTCCATCGATATTAATAACGTACGCGTATGTGTGCGTGTACATATATATATATACATACATTCATACATAATACATGCATGCATGCATACATACATACATACATACATACACACATACATATCTATCTATCTATCTATCTATCTATCTATCTATCTATCTATCTAGTGTAGTAGTAGTAGTAGCAATAGCAGTAGTAGTAGTAGCAGCAGCAGCAGCAGCAGCAGCAGCAGTAGTAGTAGTAGTAGTAGTAGTAGTAGTAGTAGTAGTAGTAGTAGTAGTAGTAGTTTAGTCCCAGGGCAGGTCGTTAATGTTAGAACAGAGCGACAGTGATTGGTGTTCCATCTGTGGGCATGCAATGTACTTATATATTTGAAGGGCATCATCTTCCCATGCTTCACCTGTTTTTATAAGGCATGCCCCGGTTAGCCAACTGAGATTAACACCGACAAAATGATGGAGTTAGTCGACACCAATCCACTTTATACAAACAGTATGATCGCAGATATTCCCCAAATATCCAAATCGAGTGTTGAAAACACTCGATTGTTGAAATCGAGTCTGTATCCACTAGGTTACGTTAACAGACACGATAATGGCTCCCATATCAATTGAATGAGGCTAACCTCGTCTACCGGATTTGTATCTGCCATTTGTTTTAGAAACGTGAAGACAAAAGATCCTTTATTTGAAGATGATGGTGAGCGAAGACGATAATTGAATCCTCTATAACAATGTGAAGTGCAGACAATCATGGGGGAACCGCCACAAACATAAGGTTATGCTTTCGATGTGGTGAGACAATCATTTTGATCCACCTGAAATGTCCAGCTCTTGCTAATCGCAAGAGCATTGTGTTTTTCCATCACAATGCTAGACCGCACATTTCTTTGCACACGGCTGGGAAGTTTTGTCGCACCCTCCATATTCATCCAACCTTGCGCCTACAGATTTCCACCTGTTTCGGTCTCCTAAAACTCATTGAATTGACAGATCTTCGAAG
The DNA here is from genome assembly GCF_001194135.2 of Octopus bimaculoides. Classification (NCBI taxonomy): domain Eukaryota; kingdom Metazoa; phylum Mollusca; class Cephalopoda; order Octopoda; family Octopodidae; genus Octopus; species Octopus bimaculoides. The sequence goes on from NC_068992.1 coordinate 60,199,356, forward strand.
CTAAATTGGATGTAAAGATTCACCTGAGGGGAGATTTTTGCCAGCAAAAAATATGAAGTTCTTTGTGCAGGGATTAACGAACCTGCCTTCAAGATGGCGAGACGATACTGCAAATCATCGCTTCGTGGTAAAAACTTGTGTCTTATTTTGGCATAAAAAACTGAATGGACTTTTTGGTCAATCCAGTATACATATTCATAAATTATTATATATTATATAGGAATGTTTGTATGCGTGTATGTAAGTACATGTGTGTGTGTGCATTTATATATAGAAATGCACGTGCGCTCACACACACACACACACACACACACAACAACAACAACAACATGAACAAATTCGCTTAAGACTGAGTGCTTTCTAGATATCTACCTGGATTTATTGTGTATGTGTGTGTCTGTGTATACACACGTATCTATACATACTCACACCCCACACGCGCTCATGTATGTAGATGTCTATATCACCAGTATTAGAGGCTTATATATGTTGCAGCAGACGCATGAATACTTGGCATAGAAATAGCAGAGTTAATAGGCAGCCGAGCTCACTTGCTTATTCGGCATTTATTTTTTTAATCTCTTGCTTCTGATTTCAAATTCTACCGGTGTTTACAACGCAATAGGAATGGCTACAATCAACCTTGACATGTTTCTTCAATAATGTATGTATAAGTATCACCTTCTTCGCGTATGTTAGGTAAATATATATATATATATATATATATATATATA
>NC_068992.1:60200099-60200833 GCF_001194135.2 Octopus bimaculoides
TATATATATATATATATATATATATATATATATATGCTTATATGTACGTGTGTATATAGTCATAGATTCATACAGAAATATATATATATATATATATATATATATACAGGTTCAATCAGTCTCTTGTTTCTCTGCGTTTCTTTTGCTCCCTCTCAATTGATAGGCTCTGAAAGCAAGTTAATTCAGATTAGCAAGAAGCTATTTACCTCTATCATGGTATTCAGCACACTTTCGTCTGATCGCTAACAGACCACATACACACAGACAGACACGCACGCACACACACTCAGACACACATATTATTATTATTATTATTATTATTATTATTATTATTATTATTATTATTATTATTATTATAAAGCGGTGGGCTGGCAGAATCGTTAGCACGCTGGATGAAATGCTGAGTGGTATTTAATCTGTCCCTATGTTCTGAGCTCAAATTCCACCGAGGTCGACTTTGCCTTTCATCCTTTCGGGATCGATAATTTAAATACCAGTGAAACAATGGAGTCGATGAAATCGGCTAGTCCTCTCTCCCAAAATTTCAGGCGTTGTGCCTATAGCAGAAAGGATTACTATTATTTCAAATAGTTTCATTCAGCTTCATGCGACTTGATGTTCCGCAGGTTTCTAACAGGAACCTAGCTTATTGAAGTTCAGATTACTGAATGAAGATACATAGAAAGTACAAGATGACTATGTAACTCCTACTAAACATGCTGAATACCTTTTTC
>NC_068992.1:60200963-60203485 GCF_001194135.2 Octopus bimaculoides
ATATATATATATATATATATACATAAATATATATATATAAATGGAGCTAAACGCAGGTGTTATTCAAATTCTTTCATTTTCGACACATGTTTCGAAGACAACAAAGACACACGCACACATACATACAAACACACTCACACACAGAGACACATACACATCTATATGTAGATGACGGGCTTCTAATAATTTCCGCCTACCAAATCTGCTCACACGGCTTTGGTTTGGATTGAGTCTACAATAGGAAACGGTTGTCCAAATGTGACACTCAATGGGACAGAATCTGGAACCATGTGAAACCATGTGGTTGGAAAGATGGCTGCTTAGCACACGTGCACACAAATACACACACACATATACACACATGTGTATGTGCATATATATCCGTGTGTGTATGTGTATATATATAAATATATATACATGTGTATACATATATAAAGATATATGTTTATATGTTTATATATGTGTATATATACATTTACACACACACACACACACACATATATTCATCGTGTTGTGTCTGGGGAGAGTCATTCTGTTTTAATGCCTTATTCGTTTATTCTTTTATTTGTTTTAGACGTTTGACTGCGGCCATGTTGGTGTATCGCTTTTAGTCGAACAAATCTACCCCAGTACTTATTCTTTGTAAGCCTAGCACTTATTCTATCGGTAGTTTTTGCCGAGCCGCTAGGTACATTTTACGAGCCCATAAAATTCAATTTCCATGGAGCTAAACCAAACTCTGATTATATATATATAATGGTCATTTAGACACGTAATCTAGCTATAGAAATTATAGATTCTTTCCTACAGGAAAATAATTTTTACATGAAAAAGTTTTGTTTGTGTCAAAAGTTGAAATTCTTTATACCTTTTATTGGTGACAATTCTCCTCGATGCTATTTATACCGAATACACATTGTCCACAGTATATACTAAAATATACCAATGATTCCATTTATACTAAATTTTAGTCGATACTAAAATTTAGTCAATTATCTCGGGTGTGTCGCATTAAATGTTTTCGAATATATACGTTAACGTAATATTACAGATATTGATATGATAATGAAACGAATTTCTTTTCAATTTTAATAAATGTACCAAGATTTGGCTGATTGCCAAAACTCTTTCATATTAAAATTTTCCAAATCTTTATCGTAATGTAATATAATAGATTCTCGTATGGAAGATGGATTAATTTATCGAGGTGTGTTTAAATTTCTGATATGAATATGAATATATGAGAGTTTGTATGATGTATATATGTAGATACGTATGTGAGCATGTATGCCTGAAGTTATATATGTATAAGCATATGTATATGCGTGTATATATATATATATATATATATATATATATATATATATATATACACACGCATATACATACATTCACACAGACACCGACAGTGCACGCTCACACACTCACATAAACATATCCGTTTAGTGTTGACTGTCGGATGATACAATATTCAGTGGCATAATAGTGAATAATAGTAATAATAATAATAATAATAATAATAATAATAATAATAATAATAATAATAATTTTATTTCGCTCGAGACAGTCTCTTATTACTCTGGAGTTTCGCCTGTGTACTAACATTCATCAGGCAGTCACAGGCGAAACTCATCACTTGAACAAAAGAAAAATTACATACAAACACACACTCACTCACACACACACACACACACACACACACACACACACACACACACACACACACACACACACACACACACACACACACACACACACACACACACACTCATACACACACACATACACACACACACTCACACACACACACACAAACACACACAGGTAACAATTATATATAATTTGATGTTTGTTTTTATGTGAAGTTACATATGAAAATTTAACCTTAAGCTTTCAGTATTTTTAGTAGAATGCATATTTATTAATTTTTAAAAGGAAAAGATTAACAGTGACTTCAAAGTTTATATATGTAATCCTTTGCTTGCAGCTAATCTAGCAACATAAAATTTATCCGATAGATAGGACGATATCTATCAAAATTTTCATTCGAAATAAGAGGGTATAAGCAAAAGATATAATACAGAGGGTAAAATGGATTCTCTTGTGATCTACTTTTTTTTCTTTTCAGACGCTTGGATGGCTGTGTGGGAAGTTTACCTTTCAACCATGAACTTTTGGATTTGGTCTAACTGCATGGCAAGTTGAGCAAGTGACTTCTACATTCCAGCATCGACCAAAATCTCGCAGGTAAATACTGTTAGACGGAAACTGTATTGAAACCCGTCATATATATATATATATATATATATATATATAATACAAATAATATATGAGTATATACATATATACGTACATGTATGTACATACCTACATCTACATGTATATATAGATGCATATCTGGGTATAGGACGTTGCAAAAAGACGTGGACAAAATGATGAACAGAGTACAGAAAACACACAGGCCACATAGAGAACATTTCCTTCATCAGCTGCCACCCTTCTAAAACTAAGCGTTTTATATA
>NC_068992.1:60203541-60205685 GCF_001194135.2 Octopus bimaculoides
ATATATATATATATAATACAAATAATATATGAGTATATACATATATATCTTCGTGTAAGTCGTATTTGTGCTGCACGCCACACCGCTGGACAACCATTGCTGGTTAGTTTCAGTTTCTATAACTTAGCGGTTCGACAAAAGCACCGAAAGATATGTATTGAGCGCAGTTTGTTCGACTAGACCCTCAAGGTTGTGCTTTAGCATGACCGCAGTCGTGGAGATCGATTTTCTGAGAAAAATTCGTATGAATCTAAAATTATTTGATGAAGCCAATCGATATTATATTCAGAAATGCCTGAAATTCAAAGGACTATCCTTGTCACAGTCTGTGTCACAGTCTGTGTCACAGTCTGTGTCACAGTCTGTGTCACACTGAATCGCCTTGTGAACTACGTTAAGTGAACGCGTATTTGTAGAGCCGGTTGCACGTTAATTTCATGAGTAGGCTGTTCCGTTGATTGGATCAAGTGGAATAATTATCGTCGTAACTAACGGAGCTTTTAGGAAATGTAGAAGTGATCAGAAGACAAAATGGTATATGAATGTTGCTGGGAAATCTGGAAAAATTGCTGAGAAACATTCGGAAACAGGAAGTTATTTCTATGAACAATATTTGAATCCTCAAGACAGAGCTCAAGAATAACTCTTTATACACTATTTATTACACAAGTTGCACATATGTGTGCTTGTTCACAAACGTTCCTGTATGCAGTTATGTATATGCATACATCTCTACGCATTATATACACTTGCGTGAACATTTCAAAATTAATTTGCATGCATATATTCACGAGTACATACATGAATATTTATATGTACGGACTTGCTTTTCTTACAAACACACTTGAAGTTTATTAACACTTGCGCAGGTGTAGGTATTGATTCTCGCAAAATAGAATTAGTAGGCCAGCTTCATATGTGTTCACATTGCAAGTGCACATACATATATAAAGCCTCAGTGTATCAACACAAGTACACACACACACACACACACACACACACACACACACACACACACACACACAAACATCCACCCCAACACAAGAAGAACACAAATTGTTCTCAAAATTCACAACAGCTGTTTGAGCAGAATTTTATTAGTGACTTCTTAGACTATACCATGACAAAAATCCGCCACCTTCGGGTGATTTTAAACAAAGAGAATGATAAGGTAGAGAAAATTTAAGTTGACCAGCTCACCTAGTTACGTAGTGAGGCAAGAGAAGTTACCAGAAGAATCGTAGAATTTATAAAAGCCGCCTGCATGACTCATAAGGATAAAGTTTAAAAACTGTCAAATTTCTCAAATCGATATCTTAATTAGTTTATGGCCCTAGCTGGAGAATCAATGAAGCCAATCATATAATAAAAGAGATCTACTTAGGAGACAACAGACAAGAAGTACGGCTGATGTAATCTAAGAAGTCTTCAATAAAATGTTGTTGAAACAGCTGTTGTGAAATTTAAACCTTATTTATGTTCTTTTTTTATACATATGCTACACTTGGAACCATCCCTAGACTCGATCTACTGTTTCTAATGCATCGGATACGTATATATATATATATATATATATATATATATTTATCTATGTGACGTTGTATACAGATAGATGTGTGGATGTATATGTACGTACTTGCTATGCACAACCAGCAAAGGACAACTAAATATGGCAAGACTGGTACCCGGTCCTACCTGGCGTCCTACATCGTACACGTTGAAATACCTAGACTCTACAACTTAATAAGCACACACACACACGATGGTGTTGTAGAGACACTATCGTGTTATATGTCGTGTCCTAGGCGTTTTTGAGATCCAGCTATCCAACCTCAGGTTTGACAACTGACAACATTTTGTGAGAAGTTCACAGAGTCAGAAAAAGAGAATAGAAGAAACAATCCCAGTACATGACTACTATTTTAGTCGATGGCTCCTGAGAGGATGAAACGCAAAGTTGGCATCGGCGGGATTAGAACTCACAGCTCAGGCTGACAGAACGATTAGAACAAGGCAATTTATCCTACACCATAACGACTGTGCCAATTAACCTTAACTATGTGTATGTGTGTGTGTGTTTGAGTGTGTGTGTGTATGTGTGTGTCTGCGTGTATATATATATATATATATATTTATATATATAT
>NC_068992.1:60205709-60206054 GCF_001194135.2 Octopus bimaculoides
TATATATATACATATGTTTAGGTGTAAGAATATGTATGTATATACATTTACTATTTAATCCATAATCATTAGTCCGATAAAAATATTTTGTCTTAGCAGAGATTATGGATTAAGTATTTTATCCACTTTCAGTCTTGTCTTGGAGTATTTTAAGTGGCTTGATATAGCTTCCTTTAAACTTACTACCTCCTTGAACACACACACACACACACAAACATGTATATGTATTGTGCCCTTTAAATAAATAGTATATATATATATGTATACATATATATACATGCATACATACATACATACATACATACACACACACACACACACACACACACACACACACACACACAC
>NC_068992.1:60206064-60207976 GCF_001194135.2 Octopus bimaculoides
ACACACACACACACACACACACACACACACACACACACACACACACACACACATATCGAACTGGTGACATTACAATCATGAACCGCTTAGGCTAACCACACCACTATACGTCTTTACATTGCCTCAGATATATAATTGTCGACAGACGGTTTTACGTGGAATTTGTTAACCTACAAAAAAAAAATAGTCTCGTTTCTTAAAATACAGTTGAGTCGTGTGTATGGATATAAGAGGACGTATTACTATCACAATGATGTCGTTATTGGCGACATACTTGCGCGCGTGTGTGTGTGCATTAGTGCCTGTGTGTATACGCCTTAGGTTATATGTGTGCGTGCGAGCTGGCATCGTTGTCAGGTCACTATTGGCGACACACACATGTACGTATGAGCGCGTGTGCGCATGCGTGTATGTGTGTGTAAGTGTGTGTGCGTGCGTGGCTGTCATCTTACTGTCACTATTGGCGACTTGGCGACATAATCACCCATATATATATATGTGTGTGTGTGTGTGAGTGTGTGCTGCGAGTGTATGTATTTGAGTGTGTGTGTGTGTGTGTGTGTGTGTGTGTGTATTTACGTGTATGTATGTCAGTGCTTGTGTGTGTGTGTGTGCTTGCTTGCATATATGTGTGCGTTGCTTTTATCACACTGTCACCAATGGCAACATACATTTGCGTATGTGCGTATGTGCATCTTTGCGCTGTGTGGTGTATGTGAGCGACTGTGAGCGTGTGTGCGCGCGCGTGTATGTGTGTGTGCGTGTGCGCGCTGGTGTGTGTGTATGTATGTGTTGCTATCGCTGTGATGTCGCGATCGTTAACCTGCTTGCAAATATGTGTGCGTGTGCGTGTCTCTGCGTATGTGAATGTGTCACTTTCTTCTTACATTTTCTCTGCGTCTATGTGCATGTGTGCTTATGTGTGTTTGCATAAGCGTGTGTTTGCGTCTCCGTCCAACTGTCTGTCTGTCCCCCCCCCCTTTCTCCTCTCTGGGCACACATGAATGTCTCTCTACGCCTGCGTGTGCGCGTACTTATATAATTGTGTTATAACGGTGTTCCTGTACGTGTGCATGTGCGAGACGCTTGGGCACGTGCGCGAGTCCATGTGCTTCAATGTGCGCATGTGTGTGCGCGTGTGTGTGTATGTGCATATGCACGTATGTATATCTACGTAATTCTCTGTGCATATGTATATACGTCTGTGTACGTGTGTGCTTGCGTGGGTGTGCAAGTTCGTCCGCGTGAGCGTGTACATACATGTGTCTGTATCTGTAGGCGTGTATTTTGTCTATATCCATTTGTGTATATGTGCGCGCGCGTGTGTGTGTGTGTGTGTGTGTGTAAGTGTGTGTGTGGTAATATCTATGTGTGAATGCAGTCAATATTTTAAATGTGTGTGGCTTTCTATGCATCCAAATGTTTGACTGAAATTTGAGGTGTGAGTGTAGTTGTGGGTTCGTCTGCGGGCGTGTGGCTAATAGATGAATATGTATGTATGTATATATGTATGTATGTATGTATGTATGTATGTATGTTTCCTTTGGATAACATCAGTGGCGTGGAGAAGGAGAAGCTGGTATGCATGGATGACTGCTGGTCTTCCATAAACAACCTTGCTCCGATTTGTGTCTCAGAGGGTAACTTTCTAGGTGCAATCCATGGTCATTCATCTTTACGCATTTTTTTAATGCATGTATGTATGCATGTATAGATGGATGGATGAGTAAATGTATGTGTGTATGGATGGATGCGTCTCTGTGTGGTTATAGAAGTGTATATGTATGTGTATGGTGTGTAGCAATTCCAATGTGTGCTTCAACTTAGGTATACAATGTGTGTGTGTGTGTGTATTCATTTACGTAGATATGTGTGTGTGTGTTTATAATTATATATATATATATATATATAT
>NC_068992.1:60208483-60209183 GCF_001194135.2 Octopus bimaculoides
GCCGAACCGCTAGATGATGGAGACATAAACACACTAGCATCGGTTGTCGAGCAATGCTAGGAGGACAAACACAGACACACGAACACACACACACATATATATATATACATATATACGAAGGGCTTCTTTCAGTTTCCGTCTACCAAATATCCACTCACAAGGCTTTGGTCGGCCCGAGGCTTTAGTAGAAGACACTTGCCCAAGGTGCTACGCAGTGGGACTGAACCCGGAACCATGTGGTTGGTAAGCAAGCTACTTACCACACAGCCACCCCAGCGCCTATATATATATATATATATATGTGAAGTGCGACGTGCATGTATCTATGTGTGAATAGATGGCTCGATATATTTGTCTCGTTGCGTATGTGTGCGAGTGTGGTGAAATGGTCCTTTACGTGTGCTTTACACACAACGACGTGGATATTGTTCGCCGTGGTTTGCTGTTGTTGTGGTTGATGCTGTTGCTATTTTCGTGGTTGTTGTTGTTGTTGTTGTTGTTGTTGTTGTTGTTCTTGTTCTTCTTCCCGATATTGTTGCTGTAAATTGACTTTGACGTAATTGTTGTGAAGGCTCGGATTACATTAGATCTGAGTGAGAGAGAAAGAAGCAGGCAGAAAGAGAATGAGAAGAGGAGGGAGAGAGAGAGAGAGAGAGAGAGAGAGAGAGAGAGAGAGAGAGAGAGAGAGAGAGAGAGAGAG
>NC_068992.1:60209345-60210923 GCF_001194135.2 Octopus bimaculoides
TATATATATATATATATATATATATATATATATATATGAGGGGTCCTTCCAGTTTCCGTTTCGTAAATCCACTAACCAGGATTTGGTCAGCCTTAGGGAATCGAAGGGAACACTTAACCAAGGATTGAACTCAGAACCATGTGGTTAGAAAGCGATTATATATGTCTGTATAACCATCTATCTATCTATCTATCTATCTGTCTGTCTGTCTGTCTGTCTGTCTCTGTTCGTCTGTCTGTCTGTCTCTGTTCGTCTGTCTGTCTGTCTTTCTGTTTTTGTGTCTCTGTCTTTCTCTCTGTGTGTCTCTCTTTCTCTCTCTGTATCCGTCTATCTGTATGTCTGTCCGTCTGTTTTTATCTCTCTTTCTCTGTCTGTCTGTCTCTCTCTCACTCACTCTATCTATCTATCTATCTATCTATCTATCTATCTATCTATCTATCTATCGTCTCATTCAGATTTAACCCGGATCTTCTCAACAAGGTCAAAATTCCGTAACAACAAGACAACAACAGTACTAACGCTATACCTTGTCATGGGGCACATGTTAGGGTATCACATATATTTACACACACACACATACACACACACATACACACACACAAACTACACGTACGCACAAACTACACATTTACAAAAGACATCGATTCGGCTGAATCGGTAGAGCATCGGAGAGAAATGCCTTGCGCCATTATTTGTTTTGACTTGAGAAAATCGAAACAAATGCCGCAAGGTCAGCTTTTACCTTTCAATCATTTGTAATCGATAAAACATGTAGTAGTCCACCCTGGGTGGCGGATTGGCGAGATTGCCAGTGCAGTGTGCATTTGTTCCTCTTTTCTAGCATCCGAAGGCAAAGTCTGCGGCGCAGCTGTTGCCGATTTGCACTTTGCCCTTCCCTTGGGCATTGCTGAAGGGTTAGTTGCCCCCATGGGTTTGCTGTTGGTCTTCTCACGGGGTGGTGGCACTAAACAGTGAGGTGTGTAAAAGCAAGGTTATTACCAGTCCAAATACGCTTGGGACACAGTCGAACGTGTCCCGAACATGTTTGATGTGGTAGTAACCTTGCACTGTTCGTCTTGAATATAAAATTTAGGCCAGATGTTAACCTTGTTCTGTAAGTTTGCGGGTGGGGATTTTTCAGACGCCTTGTCACAGATGGCAAAAGCCATTGATTAGGTTCTCTATTTCTTCCTCTTTCTCTCTCTCTCTCTTTGCCTCTCTCTCTCTCTTTGCCTCTCTCTCTCTCTTTGCCTCTCTCTCTGTGTCTGTCTGTTTGTCTATATATACGTATGCGTGTGTTTGTATGTGCCCTCGCGCGTGTGTTTGTGCGTGTATGTATATATATATATATATATATATATATATATATATATGGCATATAGGAATATATAAAAATATGTATTTATGCAAACACCTGTATATACACGTCTGTACATTCGTACATACATATGTATACATATGCACACACACATATATGTGTTCAATTTTTCCTATATATATGTATATATATATAAATATATATATATACATATGTTTATTCAAAATATTTGAGAAAAAAAAAACCCGATAGAAATGGGT
>NC_068992.1:60211146-60218904 GCF_001194135.2 Octopus bimaculoides
CACACACACACACACACACACACACACACACACACACACACTCATATGTATACATTTCTTGAAGCAAGTCGCATGGCATGAGACATGGTCTTTCGTGAGGTGGGCCGCACTACTGAAAATATTCTAGGTAATTACTCATTAAGTGTTCCAATCAGAATGTCTCGCGGGCCGCAGGTAGCCCAAGACTACAATAAACACCCACTTTACCAGGTTCCTATTTAATAGTTTCGCATTTATCGGAGCGCTATAGAAATATCAGCAGCAGCAATAGTAGTACCACTACTACCACCACCATCACCACCACTACTACTACTACTACTACTACTACTACTACTACTACTACTACTACTACTACTACTACTACTACTGCTGCTGCTGCTGCTACTACTACCACTACTACTACTACCACAACTGCTGCTGCTGCTGCTACTACTACTACTACTACTACTACTACTACTACTACTACTACTAGTAGTAGTAGTAGTAGTAGTAGTAGTAGTAGTGCGTATAGTTATAATAATTCTTTCTAATTTTGGCCAGTAATTTTAGGAGGACGGGTTTGTCGATTACGTAAGACCCTAGTGTTCCAGTGATCCCTTATTTTATCGATTTCGAAAGGATCGAAGGCAAAGTCAACTTCGGTGCTATTTGAATTCAGAACGTGGAGAGCCAGAAGAAATGACGCGAAACATTTTGTTCGACGCACTAACGGTTCTAAGTTCAAATTCCGCCGAGGTCGGCTTTGCCTTTCATTCTTTCAGGGCCGATGAATTAAGTACCAGTGAAATACTGAGGTCGATGCAATCGACTAGTCTTCTCCCCCAGAATTTTAGGCCTTGTGCCTTTAGTAGAAAGGATTATTGTTATTGTTATTGAACTGGTAGCATCGTTAGCACGCCGGACAAAATGCTCACGGCATTACGTTCTGAGTTCAAGATCTGCCGAGGTTGATTTTGCCTTTAAACTTTCCGGAGTCGATGAAATGTGTCAGTTATATGCATTTGTGTGTGTGTGTGTGTGTGTGTCTTTTCAGAACTGTGAACATTTCACTTCGCATTTGTGTAATGATGGGTAGATAGGCATTTGGTCACGTGAAACTTTCCATTGGTCAGAATGCATGAAGACAGTTTTTTGTGCTTTTATATTTCTAAAAGTTTTCAATCTTTACAATTTAAAAAAACGTATTAAGTAAACAAGGGGAGTTCAAATCAATCGTGCGAACCTGAATTTAAACAAAATCATTAGGATCTAATTGATAATTTGGAGCAACGGAGGGAAGTAACATGTTTGAGCAAAAAAGAAAAAAAAAAAAATAACCCCAAGAGTTTTCTGATAAACGCAAGTAAAAAACCCAAATCAAAGATGTTTTATTTTACATTGTAACTCTATCGAAGGGAATAGCAAATAGAAAAAGGTTGGGCAAGAGAAAAATCACTGAAGAAACCGTGTATAAATGATATTGTTTAACGGAGACCTAGTGATATTAAGCCTTTAACTATGAACTTAAATTTTATGGTTATTCCAGTAACGAAAATATATCTACCCCATCCTACCAATGAATGAAATGAAATAGAAGTGGTATTTTCCATAAGTCACGTTGCTTCAATAAACTTGACATATTTCAAATGAAAATAGCTTCAATAAACTTGACATATTTCAAATGAAAATAGTTTCAATCATGACATTCTGCAACAAAAGCTAGATGGGTGTATAAAAATATTTTCTGCAGTTAATGGTAATGAAATTTTGAGTGGGTATATCTGAGTTTTTCAGTGAAAGGGTTAATGTACGAAGTTTCTGAGAGAAATCGAAATGTGAAATTCTCGGAAAATACACCGGATTTAAGGCCAAGGCAAGTGATGTGTGACTGTGGTGTTGTAAACAAAAATTAAAAACGGATGGTGAATATGTAAATGCTAACACTTTACTGGCTGAACCATTTAGGACAGTAATAAATAAGCTTATAAGATACGAAGGCCTTATTTTATGGCAGTTTTACAATGCTGATGAAGATGACATCTTTTATCGTAAGTTTCTCTTGAAAATACGCTGGCACTCAAAGAATAGCACAAAACTCAAGGTCGCATGTTAAGAAGATAGTAAGGAAATCACAGAAACCTCGCGTTGTTAAATGCAATACGAATCAACATATACCATCTCAAAGAATTGATGCGTTTATTTCCGAGAATTTTTCGGAGATCTTTTTCAGTTAGTTTGTCCCTGGTGTGAGATGCTTGAAGACATGTTCTGAAGATTTTCTGTCATTACTTAAAGGTATTGTTGCTTCTTAAACATGACCCTGTTCGTCCTAATACTGGAAACTGCGTTAGTAGAGATAATAGAATTATATGTCTTTTCCTACCCCTAAATGTATTTTAGGCTTTACAACCAATAGATTTGGGAATAGTTATAATCTGTAAAGACACTCTATAACAAGACATTTTTGAAGACTTAATCGGTGTATTGGAAGATGAAGATGCTGAAGAATATACCAGGGATGCGAGTCTATGATCCTGCAACATTCTATCTGCACTTGAAATTGTTCAAAATGAGATGGGCATTAACACATTGAGAAATGACTGTATGCTGTTGTATGATATTGGATCTGATTTCAATTTCCATCGATTTGAGGCAAAATACTTAAAGTGTGAATACTAGTGAGTGGGGAAGTGTTGAATGTAATTTTCAGGAGTGGGTTGTAAGGATACTGAAAGTAATCCGAGCCATCAAGTAATCATCAACATCACCATGATCTTTATCATTGCGATAACGTCCACTTTCCCACGTTCGCATAGGTCAGACGGAATTTGCTGAAATGGAGTTTTCTGTGGCCAGATGCCTTTCCTGTTGGAAACTCTCCCCTTCTTCCAAGTAAAGTAATAAGTTCCCATGATCAGACATGTTTCACGGAAGATCAGTGAACGAAGGGCACCGCATGCATGACGGTGACACTTGTCTACATCTATTACGCGAAGTCGAGACAAGGAGACAGTAACACAAGCACTCACACAAACACACACATACTTCGAGTGTTTACTCCACTTCCTTAATAACTTCTATGTGTGTCGAAGCTAGAAATCATGCTGTTGCTGTTTAGTCCCAGGCCAGACCTGACTACAAAGATCCATGAACAAAAGTGTTCTAGCCATAACCATCTTGCTTGAAGGAGATTCAGCTGCTATATCTAGCAGACCCAGTGGCTTCATAGACGGACCCTGTTTGGAAAATGATAGTGAGCTTTGAGAAAGATTTGTCTGCTCCCGCTAGCATATCAAGTATCTGTATATAGGCTCCTTCTTTCTCTCATTAGGACTAATACCAGTGGTAACTGGGGGTTTGTCTGGCTGGGCACACTAGCAGAAATTTAAAGAGCCGCTAATGGGGAAGTGGGGAAGAAAGGATTGGTAAATTCATTTGAATCGAACCCAACGTATTACTGGTACGTATTTCATCAACCGGAGAGTTCAGGTCAGGAGGAAAAACTTAAACCCCGCGGGGGGAATTTAAGTTCAGAGTAAACACTTGTTGCTAATGACGATCTTATTCAACCTTTGGTTATTGTTTATGTTGTCAATGTTTTGCAAATATTACGGTTGCTATTGTTAATCTGGAGTTATCCAATGCAATTCCTATGGAAGGGAGTTGATATTGCTAGAACTAACAATTTTTATTGTGGTGGTCATGGTCGTGTTGCTGTTTCTGTTGTGAGCCAGCCTGTTGCTATTGGAATTATGTGTGTTGCTAATGCTACTTTTGTTGTTCGTGCCAGTAGTTGGCATTTGCTGTGGTATATTATTGTTAATGTTATTGTAAATCATTGTGATATTATTGTTAATTATCTTTAATATTATCGATAATTACTGGTGATGTTATTGCTAATTAATATTATTGTAATTAATATTATTAATCACATTATAGTTAAATATCGTGATATCATTGCTAACTATTAGTGTTGTTATTATTTAATTTTGATGCTGTTTCTAATTAATCTTATTGTCAATTATTGTTGATACTGTAAGTTATGTTTAATGTTATTTGTGAATTACTGCTGTCGCTGTTGTTAACTATTGTTGAAGTTATAATTAATCGTTTTTAATGTGAATTTTAATTATTGCCCGTGTTACTGTTAATTGTTGCAGTTAGCATCGTACATAGTGCTAATATTGTTAATACATTTTTTTCACCTCCTAGTCAAAGAAGAAAGACTGGACCCTATAGTCTAGTTTTTCAAAGTCCATGATCCTTGTTAGGAATGAGAAGGGGAGGACGATATCCTGCCGTTGTTGCTATCAGACTATTTCTGTTTTCTTAATTGGTAACGTCAATGTTGCTATTTTTTATGCTTGTCTTTATTTATATGCTTCTCTTCGTTTTTTTCTTGGCATTGCAATAGCCAGGCGTTGATATTGTTCGATATTGCTATTCGATTTTTGCCACCGCCACTGCCTGATGTTGCTATTGTTTGTCGTCGCCATTGTCTGTTGTTGCTATTACCTAAAGCGACTATCATTTGATGTTGCTTTCCATTGGCTTCTCTTCAAACGATGTTTTCCAACGTTGCTATTGTCTAATATTGCTTTCACTTTACGTTGCTCTTATTGTCTGACGCTGCTATTTTCTGATGTTGATATTGTTTTATGTTGCTCCCCGACCCGATTGATATTGCTATCGTCTAACGTTGCTACTGCTTTTGTAAGACTGCCTGACGTTGATCTTGCCTGACTTTACCAAAGAGTGATTTCGCTATTGTCTAAAATGGTAAGTGTCTGATACTGCTGGAGTTGCAATTGTTTTACATAGCCCTATAATGTCTGATGTTGCTAATGTCCTTCTAATTTTGTCTGACTTTGCTATTGCTGGACGTCATTATTATCTTACGTTGCTATTGTTTTGGACATGCCATTGCCTGATGCCACTATAGCCCTTGTAATGTTATTTGATATAATAACAATAATATCATAATAACAATAATGCTATCTATTGCTTCTCTAATTATTCTCTGACGTTGCTATTGTCTAGCATTGCTTTTGCTTGACATTGCTATTGACAGTATAATGTCAAATGTTGCTATTGTCCTGGTATTGTTATCTGGTGTTGCTATTGTTTCTATAATATCAAGCGTTCTTATTGTTATTATCATCGATATCACTGGCATCTTTCTTGTCCTTTAGTCCCAGATATGCATTGACAGAACAGACCTATGTATAAAAGCCTTACGGCAATGAACACCCTGTTTTTGTTTCTGCATATAATATAGCTTAATCTAAATACTGTGTTAGATATCATAATATTGAAGTCGGTTGGGTAAAATTTCATAGCAGACGGTGTGACTACGTAAATGAGGTGCTGTTGTTATTGTTGTTGCACATGTTATCTTTGTTGTTTAATTATAGATCAGATTCACTTAAGCAGAGCTATGATCAAAGGCGCTCCAAATGCGACTAACCGTTATATTATCCGTTGTGTTCGCCTTTTAGTCAAGAAAGTAAGGTGTAATTGAGGGAGACTTGGCTGCTTTTTCTCGGTGGTTCATAAAGCAAACTGTCTCTGTTGCTATAAATTTTAATGCTTGGCTTGCACAGGATAAATATTTTACATAAAATAGGTAGACGTACACAAAATGTTGGAAGATGGTAATCACCGTTGAAATCGACCCCAGTATTTAGCTGCTACTTTATAATATCGAAAATAGAAGGAATTAAAAGCAAATCTGCCTCAGTGCGATTCGAACTTTGAACTCTAAAAGCTGTAAACAAATACCCCTTTTCCAATTCTGCCCTTAGATTTTCCAAAAGTATTTCTGAGTTTGGCAAAAAAAGACAGCCTTGGAGGAAAGGATTTAATCGATATCATCGACTCCAGTACTAGCCAGAAACTTTATTTTATCGATCAAAAAAAAAAAAAAGGCAAAGATAACCCAGGCTAGATTTGAACACGGAACATAAGGAGCCGTAAGAAATATGCAAATCATTTGATTCAACGTTCCAACTTCCCATACTGTCCCTTGAAATAAATAACAAAGATTTCTTCCCGCTAATGAGAGAGCTTCTTTGTGGTACTCCCATATGCCAGAAACAGCAGCTCACACACTCTTTAAACATATCCTCATGGCTTTAAAGGCGTTCTTTGGCAAAAAATGTTAGAACGTTGAATAAAATACTTTGTAGCATTTTTTCCATCTCTTGAAATTCTGCTTTTCAAATCCTGCTGAAGCTGACATTTTGTTTTATCCTTTCGGGATCGATAACCTATACCAATACAAGTTATATAGCGGTGTTGATTAAATCAACTACAAATTAAGTGTTAGAATCAATCCCTAAAACTGCCTGATTTTGACTTCAATTTCTTTCTGGCCAGTCATGCAAAGACATTGTTGGAAAAACATTATCGGCTTCTTCGATATCATTTGCGACATAGAAGGAGTAGAACGGCTGCACGAGCAACGGCAAGTCTTATCCAACAGAGTCTGCTAATACAGACGGAAACAAACTTTCCAGAAAGAAATATATGAACTCAAGAAATATAGAGATGTAAAAAAAAAGAACTATCTTTTAAAAAGGAAAAGTGAGTCTGAAATAAGAACAATGACAGGATGTTCACGGCTGGAATGTATGTATTTGGTCATAAGTACGTCCACTGCATCTGGGTTATCCTAGGGCTAAACAACAACAAACAACAACTTAATGAATAGTACTATAGGCTAAACATCACATATTTTGGTGTAGGGAAGAGGCCTAGAATGCGTTTGATCATAAGTATATCTGGTGAATCTGGACAATCCTGGGGTTAAATAATACCAACATAAAAAATATTCACAAAAGTTCGATTTCACACATCTCAGGGTAGGGGAGAATCGATGAAACTACTCCAGTAGTTAACAGGTACTTATATTCTCGGTTCTGCAAGGATGAAAGCAAACAAATGCCTAAAGGGACGCAATCCAATACCAGAAAGTGTTTAATCCGCCACTCATCCGATTCTGTCTGCCTAAGCCATTGTGTATGTATGTTTGACTGTCTGTTTATCTATCTATCTATATATCTATCTATCTATCTATCTTTGTCTATCTATCTATCTATCTATCTGTCTATCTATCTATCTATCTATCTATCTATCTATCTATCTATCTATCTATCTATCTATCTATCTATCTAAATGTATGTAAGCATGTGTGTGTGTGTGTGTGTGTGTGTGTGTGTGTGTGATTAATGTAAAGAATCACTATCAACACAAGTTGAAACTAGGGTTTCAGGAAGGGTATCGCGAATGTGAAAGAGGAAAGAAAAAAAGAAGGGGAAAACGAAAGAGATAGTGAATGAGAGAAAGGAAGGAAGATGGAGGGGAGTGGAAAAAGAAAGGGGAAAAGAGGAGGAAATTGAGAGACACGAGAGAGACATGACAGTGAGGTGAGTGAGACAGGGAGAGGGGGAAATGAGAGGGAGAGAGAGGGTGGTGACAGTGAGAGAAAGAGAGAGTCTGACTCAGGACAACACATTACCTACCTACGTGTGCACACAAAGATCATAATTCTCTAGAAATATATTCAAACGTACACACTTTCTCTCCTTCGCACTTTGTCTCATTCTCTATACATCTGTATAAATATATGCATATATAAGCATTAATATACATGCACAAAGCTTATATATATATATATGTTTGTGTGTATGTGTGTGTGTGCGCGTGTGTGTGTGTGTGTGTGCGTGTGCGTGCGTGTGCATATATATATATATATATATATATATATATATATATATA
>NC_068992.1:60219796-60221503 GCF_001194135.2 Octopus bimaculoides
TATATATATATATATATATATATATATATATATATATATATATATGCATTTGTATGCATATATATGTATTCATACTTATATACGCATATATATAAAAGCACACATAGACATATGTAAATGTGTGTGTATATACATAACTGTATGGGTTTGTACATGTACGTATGCATGTGTAAATGTATATTTTGATCTATAGGTGTATATCTTTATGTACATGCGTATAAATGTATATATATGTATGTTATATATCTATGTGTATTTATATGCATTTGCACATATGTGGCTATAGGTGCATACATGTAAGCAGACACACACATACGCGCACACACACACACACACACACACATACACACACATATACATGCTTTTATGCACTAATATATATATAAAGATATTCATATATCGTCACGTGCACACACGCGCACACAATCACAAACATATCTCTAAGGCAAAGAAGTGTTCTTCAAAACATCTCTATATTTCCAAATATGTGTGGCGGAGTCTGTGTTGTCCACAAACACACAGGCACACAAACGCATCTACGCAGAGCAATAATTCACAGATGTAAACATATAGACAGAAGCAACAAGTGAATCTGAAGGTGGTCAGCAGATGCGCTAGAAATAGAAGTCAAAATCTTCGCTCCAAATCACAGCGTAAAATCATAAATACAAAAATTTCTATAGATTAATGGCAGAATGTTGGTATTTTATATAGTAATTATGTTATGGGCACAATTTGCGATTTGGGCGCTTTAGTTCGCTAAGGATTGGTCGCCTTTGGTCGACCAGGATTGATTCTGCCAGTATGGGAGCACTTACGTGTGTGTGTGCATATATGTATATGTATATATCTTTTATCGTTTATTCGTTTCAGTCATTGGACTGCGGTCATGCTGGGGCACAACCTCGGTGGGTTTAGTGGAGCAGATCGACCTCTGTACTTTTATTTTAAGATCTGGCATTTATTCTATCCTACGCTTTTCCCCGAATCGCTAGGTTACGGAGACGTAAGACAAGCAAGGCCTGTTGTCAAGCGCTGGCGGGGACATACAGAAACACAAAAACTCACACATAGACATAAATATATACACACATATTTACACACGCAGACACAGACACGCACGCACACACACACACACACACACACACAAACACACACACACACACGCACACACACACACACAGACACACACACACACACACACACATATATAGCCAGCTTCTACCAAATTCAATCACAGAGCACTGGTTGGACAGGCGTTGTAGTAGAACGCACTTGTTCAAGGTACTGATTAATGGGAATGAACCCGAAACCACGTGCTTGTTTTGCGAACTTCGTAACCACACAGCCATACCTGCACACTCACTCACACACATACACATATGTACATAGAGTTGGATTTGGTAGACGGAAACTGACAGAAGCCCGTCGTATATATGTATATGTATGTGTGTGTATATGTTTATGTGTTTGTGTTTGTCCCCCAACATCGCTTGACAACCGATGCTGGTGTGTTTACGTCCCTGTAACATAGCGGTTCGGCTAAAGAGCCCGATAGAACAAGTACTAGGCTTACAAAGAATAAGTCCTGGGGTCGATTAGCTCGACTAAAAGGCGGTGCTCCAGCATGGCCACAGTCAAATGACTGAAACAAGTAAAAGAGTAAAAGAGTATATATATGCATGTATATGTAGGCATACATATGTA
>NC_068992.1:60221637-60222329 GCF_001194135.2 Octopus bimaculoides
TATATATATATATATATATATATATATATGCGTGTAGGGAGTATATGTAATGATCACAGACACACATAGGTGCCTATATACGTATGTACTGTAAGTGAGAGAAGCAGATATAAGGAAGCAATTGTGTGTGGGGGGGGTGCGAGAGAGGAAGAAAGAGACAGCATGAGAGCGATGTAGGGGCAAGGGAGAGGTAATATAAGAGCGCAAGGGAATGAGGAAGGGAGGGAGAAAGAGAGGTGGGAAACAGTGAAACCGTGAGAGAAAAGGAGAAGGTGCCATTTATTTAGTTGCATTCTATAAAACACACGTCACATGCACGCACATACACAAATGCACGCATATACTCACATACAGAGTCACCGACAAACATATACACGCACACACACACACACACACGAATATATATGTATATATGCATATGCAAGTATAAGTGTATATGTACCATCTCTGTTCCCATTAAGAAACAGCAGGAAACAAACGGATATATAAATGGATAAGTAAATAAATAGAAAGATATATATATATATATATATGGTGCACCAGCATGACCGCAGCCACTTGGCTGAAACACATAAATAAATAAATAAATATATATATAAAGAGATAGGTAGGTTGACAGGGGAGTAGATAGATAGAGCATTAGCAAGACACATGAATTTATCTACGTACATACAAACATACATGTATATATA
>NC_068992.1:60222339-60225195 GCF_001194135.2 Octopus bimaculoides
ATATATATATATGAATATGGATAGGTAGGTAGGCAGGTAGGTAAAGAGATCGATACAGAGAGAGCACATATATGCGTGTCGAAGAGGAGAACAGAAAGAGAGAGAGAGAGAAAGAAAGAAAGTCAAAGAACGGGGTAGCGAGTAAAGCAAAACATCATTTTTGCTTCTCATAGTGAGTGTAACACATGTATAAAGAAAACAAAACATAAAATAATAAACATGTATGTTTATTTAACAGGTTCAAATGCATACATTCACACACATGCACGCGCGCGCGCACACGCACGCACACAGTTTCATTGACACATATACGCACATAAGACACACACACATGTATGCAAACGCAAATATAGCCAAATGTATATACAACCGCGCATATGTACATATATGCATGCACTTATTTTCACATTCGTCTTTACATATATACAAACACTAATATAGCCGGCATATATACGAGTTATATATATATATATACACACACACACACACACACACACACACATATATATATGTATATATATACATATTATATAGATATATAGATATATATATATATATATATATATGTATACATACATGAATACATGCATACGTTTACACTTAGTACACACATTCTACACATAGGCAAAGACACGCACGCACACTCACACGCACACACACACATATATACATACATATACGTATACATATAAAAAAAAACCCAATAGTAACGATAATGATAATAACAACAATAATAAAAATAATAACAATAATCATAATGTGTTCGTGAGTGTATATATACATCTACACGCAGGTGTGTCTCTATGATTACTTAAAAGTAAACAAGCAAGCGAGAGTACTCCATACTAGAAGGAGAGTATATAATATATTTAGGGCCTTGTAAATATTATTGCTTACAAACGAGAAGAGGTGAGAATAAAGTACTCAATACACAAATGAAAGTTTATATATATATGCATTCTTTTCTTTTATAAAGGTGTAACTACTTGGATTGTAAATGAGTTTTTATAACATGAAAGCCTGAAAACTCCTAGTTGTGATTCAAGATATATACATACGTACATACATATATTCATACATGCATACATATATATTACACACACGCACAGACACACACATATATATATATATGGATATGCATAGACACACATGCACACACACACACACACACACACACACACACATACACACGCACACGCAGATAGATATATACATAAATGTATACTCTCCAACATCAACACACGAATATACAATATATATATATATATACCCACGCATGCATAGATATAAAGACACGCATATATCTATATACATTTTTTTACCCACCCACCTATCCATCCATCCATCCGTCCACCCATCCATCCGTCCGTCCACCCATTACGCATATTCGTATGTAGATATGCATGTATGTATATAATGTGTATGTTTATATATGCATACATACAGAGACACACGTACAGGCACACACACTCACAAACAACACTAACATATACTCACATATGTTTGTATGGATACTCGAACATGAAAGTACACGAAACATACATTCGTATATGCATACATACGCAAACATTGATATCAATACATGCATACTTAGAAAGCACACACACACACACACACACACACACACACACACACACACACACACACGTACGCACTCATACATATATATTACATCTAGCCACCCATCTAGCCATCCACCCATGTAACCATCCACCCATTCACCCATCCGTCCATCTAGCCATCCACCCTTCCTTCCAAACATACATAGAAGGCATGCATACATACATAACAAATATGAACATAGTTATATATATATATATATAGCATACATACATAGGTACATACATGATATGTATAACATACATTATCTACATACATAACATACATATAAACATACATTAATACATACATGCGTAACCTACATACATAACACGCATACATAATAATATACATATATAGATACATAATATTTTACGATCGTATACTTACACATACGCAACATACATTCACTAATACTAAATAGTTAAAATGAAACGTGTGAGAGGCAAGAGAACTCCCTTACTGCATTAATAACTGTGAAAGAGCGACGAAAATACTTGCTTTGTGTGGTAAATAGTATCTGCTGAAAGCTGTTGAAATAAGGAGTTCTAATACTGAAGTTTTCGATAGCAAATCTTCACTGCTTAGCGTTACTCGTGCGAGCAATGTGAAGAGTATAAGAACTGATACGACAGTAGTAGTTGCACTCACTCCCTACTTCACTGGTTGATTTCTTCTCTTTGGAAAAGTTGTCGTTTGGTGTTTAGCGGTTTAAACGATATCACGATATGTTGACGTTGGCGATGGCGAGATAGTAATAGAGATAAACTGATACGAAGAGAAAGCGGGAGAGAGAGAGAGAGAGAGAGAGAGAGAGGGGAAGATAAAGAAAGTGATAGTGGTGGGGAAGAAAGTGATAGAAGGTGGAAGAGAATGAAGAAGAGAAGGAGAGAAAGGCAAAATGATGAACGCGAAGACAGGAAGGTAGGAAAATTTGTAAAAAAAAAAAGAAAGAAGAAAAATAATGAATGAATGAAAAAAAAAATTATGCAAACCCGCCAAAACAAAACCGGAATTCGATCTCAGAACAGCAAGGGTTTTTTCTTGTTTTCCTTCTTTGTTAAATTTCAATGTGATTATTTTGGTAAGTAATTCGGTGAATTTTGTAAATTTCGGTAAATTATTTTTTTCTTCAATTCCTTCTATCAAGTTTTTTTTTTCTGCTTCGTTCCTCACTTATTCATAAGAAACTTTGTAAATAATAAATAAATCCTGGAGTTGTAAACTGACGAAGGTATAATCCGGTAAGTTCATATA
>NC_068992.1:60225428-60230051 GCF_001194135.2 Octopus bimaculoides
ATATATATATATATGTGTGTGTGTGTGTGTGTGTGTGTGTGTGTGTGTGTGTGTGTATGCAAAAATATTTATAAAAGCAGGCACACTTTCTAGTTGGTTGGTTAGTTGGCTAGCTGGTTTGTTGGTTGGCTGGTTGATTGCACTGGTGAGCACGGGTACTGTTTGGTGCTATGTAAGAAAAAAAAAGTCCTTTCGGAAATTATCGCTACAATCTCCACGCAATGTCTCTTAGAATAACAAAAGAATCACTCTCACACACGTAGAAAAAGAAAGAGAGGGGAAGGAAGAGTGATAGAGACACAGAGAGAGGGGGGAGAAAGAGAGAGAGAGAGAGACACGTAAAGCGAGAAAGGGTAAGGGGAGGAGGGAATTGTCTAAGAGAAGAAGGCTGACAAGATTTAAAACGCAACCAGCACAGCAATTACGTCACAGATGCTTAGTGAGTTTCTGTGAGAGAAAGAAAGAGAATGTGTGAAAGAGAAAATGAGAGAGAGAGAGAGAGATGGAGGGAGAGAGAGAGAAATAGATATTGAAAGAGATACATAGAGAGGCAGGCAGACAGATTAAGAGATGAATAAGAGAGAGAGAGAGAGAGAGGGGGGTAAGAGAAAGAGAGAGAGATGGAGAACAATTGTGTCAGAGAGGGAGAGAGAGTGTGTGTGTGGTGTGCGCGCGTGTGTGTGTGTGTGTGTGTGTGTGTGTGTGTGTTGCATTCAGAGAATTTGAGAGAGAGAACGAGAGGGATAGCCAGACATTGAAATAGATAGAATAGGAGAAAGAGAGAGAGAGAGAGAGAGAGAGAGAGAGAGAGAGAGAGAGAGAGAGAGAGAGAGAGAGGTAGGAAGAATAATGGTCGCAGAATTACTAAGAAATTGATGCTGTGAAAAAAAAGAAGGAAAAAATAAATAAAAGAAATAAACACGCTTGTTTTGAACGAACGCAACAGCTGAAAGTGGTAAAGAATCGGAATCATAACTATTTTCGATGCAGGAACAATGCCAGCAATTTTAAAGGGAGGGAGATTAATCGGTTCCATCGACTCCGAGGGTAGAGGATGTAAAGTAAATTTGACCTCGGTGGAATTTGAACTCTGAAGGTAAAGACCCAGAGCAAAGACTGCTAAGCAATTTTTTCGGTGCTCTAACGATTCTGCTAATCCAATAACCCTTGTATAATTTTCATTAGGACACAAGGCCAGTAAGTTGAGGGCATGGATCATCAGTCGATTTGATTAGCTCATTATTTTATCAGCATCGAAAGGATGAAAATCAATGATTTCTTGTATAGGAAGAAGGCCAAAAATTTATAGTTATTTTGAGCTTGTAATATGGCTGTTACATTAACGGACGCCGAAATAATCGTCTCAAGTTTTGGCACAAGTCCAGTAATTTTAAGGGAAGGGATAGTCAATTACATCGACCCCACTGCTCCAGTGGTACTTCTTTTGATCACCCTCGAAAGACCTCGGCACAGCTTGGACCCAGGGCAAAATACCGCTAAACATTTTGCTCGACTCGCAAATAATTCTACAAATCGCCGCCGCATGACGTCGAAATAATCGTTTTTACAATGAACAGAAGGTCTAAAATTTGAAGGGAGAGGAGCAATCGATTACAGAGTTTGAAATCAGAACGTAAACGACGCTAAAATAAAGCAAGACATTGATATAGGTTCATGACCAGAAAATCTGGGGACGGCTTGTCACGTTAATTCCTTTTATTGACCACGGCAGAATGAAAGGCGAAGTCTAATTCGGAGTGATATGGATCTAGAAGGTGAAGGGGTGCAATCAAATACCACAAAGAATTCCGACTGATGCTCTAACGATTCTGTCAGTCACCCAAATAATAATCATACTGGCTTTTGACAGTAGAACAGGGCCTGATACTTGGGGAAAGGCGTGAGCATTTGGCTGGTACTTAATTCTATCGACTTCCGAAGGATGAAAGGTAAATTTGGTCTCGGTGGGATTTGAACTCAGAAAGTAAGAATCCAGAAAGAAATTCGCGAAGGATTTTTCCAGACGCTCAAACGATTCTGTGAGCTCACCACCCTCTCTAAATATAGTTAAAAATGATGGTTTCTGATTTAGGTACAAAACCGATAATTATAAGTAGGGTGATAGATTAATAGATATGATTGACCTAGTAATTGATTAGTAGTTAGTGATAGATTAATAGATATGATTGACCTAGTAATTGATTGGTAGTTGGTGATAGATTAATAGATATGATTGACCTAGTAATTGATTGGTAGTTGATTTCATTGATACCGGAAATGATGATAAAAAGCAAAGATGATCTAAGCGGGATTAGAACACAGAACGTAAAGAGCCGAAACGAATGCCGCATCTGGTTTTCTCCGACTCTCTGACGACTCTGCCAATTCATCACCTTTATAATGGTTTCTATTGTAGGAACAAAATCAGCAGTTTTGAGGAGAAAGGATTAATCGATTCCACCAAACTTTGTATCTGATTGGTCTTTTATTTCATTCACCCTAAAAGAAGGATAGTTAAGGTTGACCTTAAAAGGATATGACCCCAGAAACTAAAATAGCAAACCAAATGCAAAATATATTTTCTGATGCTCTAACGATTCTGCCAATCCATTAACCCACCGTTACTGCTCCCTCCTCCACTTCCTCCTCCTCTTACTACTACTACTACTACTACTACTACTACTGCAAATTATAAAAATGATAACAATAACGATTTCTGATGTAGGCACAAAACCAGCAATTTAAGGTAAGGGGCTAGCCGATACCGTCAAGCTGAGTATACCGCGGTACTTTATTTGATTGACTCCAGGTGAGAGGCAAGTAGACCTCGCTGGAATGTATATTCAGAAACTAAGGGAGAGTGAAAGAGAGAGCGAGGAGAAACAGTCAACCAAAATGATGATAGTGTCTTGTTACTGCGTTGTGCATTTTTCAGTAAGCGATAATGGGAAAAGTGTTGTATCTACGAAAATCTGTATGCTTGTGTTGAATATACGTGGTCTGATCAATTAGTATCCGAACTGTTGTCATAGTAACGAAGCTAAAGCATGCAGAGTAAAGCCGTTTGGTACAGATTGACCTTGAACTTCACTGTGTTTGTACACTAAGTTTTAACGTTGTAGCTCACTTCTGCTGTTTACAGCAGTGCTTGAAAAAAGGTGTGTAGCTTGTGATCCTCACATTAACCACGACAGAGTAAGTTGTGCCGAGAATCTGCATCAAATTTTGCCAAAAGCTTTGCGATACCTGCTCAAGAGGCCTACACAAAGTTTCCAAAAAGTTTTCATCGTTCGTGACACAATCAAGAACTTGTGCAACTGAAATACGAGTGTGATTTTGGTCAGCTAAAAGCAGTTTTGGCACAAACTTGGCAGACACACGTCTCATACCCAAATCCTTAGTGATAAGGGACTGAACTGAACCGTAAGTAATCTGCACATCCTATAATAACTCACGGATGGTGATTCGACGATTTCCCCTCACAGCTGCTCGCATATCTCCGATGTTTTTCGCAATACTGATGTTTGCGGTCCCCAACAACGTTCGTCAATATCGAGACTTTTTCGGCAATTTTGGAAATGTCTGAACCACTCGTACACTTATGTGCGGCTCGGCTCATACACTCCTCTCCATACACTTTCTGCAACTTTTCGCAAGCCTCTGAGTAGGTAATGCCATAATATTCTCTGTCATGATCAATGCGATGATCACAACTACATACGTTCTTTGAAGCACTGCTGTAAACAGTGGAAGTGAGCAAGAACGTTAAAACTTGGTGCGCATGCACAGCAGAGTTCAAGGTCGGTCTTTGCCAAGCGGCTTTACTCTGCGTGCTTTAGCTTCATTACTATGGCAACAGTCGGATACTTATTGATCAGACACCGTATATTCGCTTGAATAATTCTATTAATATAACTATCAACCTCTGGTTTTCCATTTAGTTTTGCTTAATGTTTGTCGTAAATGCATGGTCAACTGTCGTGTGTGACACTTCGTTGGCAGATGTAACAGTTTGGGTCGTGATGTTTACAATTTCCATGTTGACATAAAATCTTCATCCAATACATTGCTTGTCGGGCTTACGCTATATGAATAACATTTTGGGTTTGGATGCTAATGATAAAACTTTTCAATTTGGTGTTTTCTCTCATATACTCTAACTGTTTATTTCCTGTTTGTGAAGGCGCATGGCTCAGTGGTGAGAGCGTCGAGCTTACGCTCGTGAGGTTGTGATTTTGATTCCCGGACCGAGCTGCGTGTTGTGTTCTTCAGCAAGACACTTTATTTCATGTTGCCCCAGTTCATTCAGCTGTAAAAATGAGTTGTGACGTCACTGGCGCCAAGCTATATCGGCTTTTGTCTTTCCCTTGGATAACACTGGTGGCGTGGAGAGGGGAGGCCGGTATGTAAGGGCGACTCAACACATTTGGTAGGAGTTATACTATTAGAAAAAACAACCAGTTTGATTCGGCCCCATGCAACCCGACACGACGACCTATCTCGTCAGGCGACAGCGACCGAATGCAAAGGTGCAGGAAGTGTAAAATGATTACTGGAAATTGGGCTGCTATCGGTCAAGGCCGGACACAAGGTGTGTCCTTGTGGCCAGCCTACAAAACTTTA
>NC_068992.1:60230380-60231638 GCF_001194135.2 Octopus bimaculoides
ATGCCAGCTTCCCCTCTCCACGGCACCAGTGTTATCCAAGGGAAAGGCAAAGGGGCCGATACAGCTTGGCATTTGTGACGTCGCAACTCATTTCTACAGCTGAGTGATCTGGAGCAACGTGAAATAAAGTGTCTTGCTGCTCAAGAACGCAACACGCAGCCCAGTCTGGGATTCGAACTCACAACCTCACGATCGTTAGCTCGACGCTCTAACCACTGAGCCATGCACCTTCACACACACACACTCACACTCACTCACTCACACACACACACACACACACACACACACACAGATATATGTACGTATGTATGCGTGTATTTATGTATGTATGTTTGTATGTATTTATGTATATATGTATGTGTTTGCATGCGAGCTGTATGGTCAATGTTTATGACTTTCGTCTGGGTTCCTAACTACTGCATAACATCTTGGACAAATATTCTCTATAGTCTCAAGTCGACCCCTACTTTGTGAGTAAAAGGGGGTATGAGAAGTGTATACAAGCTTGTCGAGTGGATTGCATATATATATGTGTGTGTGTGTATGCATACCTTCGAAACGTCTAGTTAGAATAGAGGCAGCTGACGAAGGATTAATTCCAAGTGGCTATCTGTTTTCCTATGTGTTCGTTCTGTGGTCTGTAGTTCATTGTTTTAACGTCCTGTACCCTGATATGCATCTATATACACATGTAGATGTAAGTATGTACATATATGTGTGTATACATGCATATATATTCTTTGTATTATTACATATATATGTACATGTATACATAGATGAGTGAGTGTGTGTGTGTATGAATATATATATATATATATATATATATATATATATATATATATATATATATATTGAGACACCCATTGCTCCAGCGTTGGTTATACTCTAAGTTAACTGAACTTAAATATTTATCTAATTATTCTGTCACGAGTTGATCGGTGGTCTGTGCCAAGTATGCAGAATTTTTTTTTCCTCACCCCCGCCAACAAATAATAAAAAGACTAAGCTTCACTTATCTGCCTCTTTCACTTATCAATAAGCTCAAACAGGCGTGCGTTAAAACTGGTCCTACCTCACATTGCATACCTCATCCTGCAACTCACTCACACTTGTCGCACGACACTTGCAACTAGAAACTGCATATCTCCTCCTACTCCTGCGCCTGCTGCTTCTTTTCTTTACTATCTCCTACCCCTTCTTCTTCTTCTTCTTCTTCTTCTTCTTCTTCTTCTTCTTCTTCTTCTTCTTCTTCTTCTTC
>NC_068992.1:60232804-60234992 GCF_001194135.2 Octopus bimaculoides
TATATATATATATATATGTTCATTTGCGTGAGAAATTGTGTTTCTAGTTGTGCAGGCAGGCATAATATATATATGCTAATATATGTACACACAAACACATTTATATATATACATACACATATATGTATATGTATATATATTACAGATATATGTGTATATATATATATATGTGTGTGTGTGTGTGTATATATATATATGTGTGTGTGTGTGTATATCTATCTATCTATCTATCTATCTATCTATCTATCTATCTATCTATCTATCTATCTATCTATCTATCTAGCTAGCTAGCTAGCTAGCTAACTAACTAGCTAGCTAGCTAGCTAGCTAACTAACTAGCTAGCTATCTACATCAATATATATTTGTATTTGTTTAAGTTTTGAAATTATTTTCACTCTGTTTCCGTCACACGCATCGCATGTTTACACGGGAGTGTGTACGCGCATGAGTACTGAGAACATACATAAATATAATATAATATTGCTAAAGTACATTACGCTAAAATTTATCTGTCATAAAATATCTTCATATTGGTAGGCGGATGCTATGTTAATTGGTAAATCTACGACAGTAAGTTTTGTTAAAATACATAAATAAATTGGTAGTCTATGAATTTATACGGTGGGTGATACCAAGTGGACGATTGAGAAAGTGAATGATGCATATCGATCTATATGGATACTGAGATTGACATAATAAATATTTGTAGCTGTTAGAGTAAATATGTCGAGTGGTGGTGGGGAAGCGGTCGAGGAATATGTTGCATATATATATATATATATGTCTTTACACACACATACACACAGACACCCATACACACATGAAAACATATCTATATATATACATATATATATATACGCACACACATGCATACATATACATGTACACCCATATACACACACAAAAACACATATTTTTTTAAAATCTATGTACAAAGACATTTACGTGTTTATATGCATATATATAATGTGAAACAAGGTAGGAAAAAATAGTACTCGAATACCGGAGGCAGAGTAACTTGCTTTATTTGATAAAGCTGCAATAACATCACAGAAATTTCACCAAAAACCCACGTGTGTCAGACAGTCCGAGCTTGAAACTCTGAGTAGCAGTTTTTTGGTGATATTTTTGTGATGTTTTTGCAGCTTTAATAATCTTTTCTACTCTAGGCACAGAGCCCGAAATTTTGGGAGGAGGGGGTCCAGTCGAGTAGATCGACACGAGTACGCAACTGGTACTTAATTTATCGAACCCGAAAGGATGAAAGGCAAAGTCGACATCGGCGGGATTTGAACTCAGAGCATAAAGGCCGACAAAATACCGCTTAGCATTTCGCCCGGCGTGCTAACGTTTCTGTCTTATGTAGCTTTAATAATAAAGTATATATATATATTATATGAATATACATGCATATATATTTACACACACATGCATTATGAATGTGTGTACACCTTTTCATGCACACTCAATCTCACATATGCATACACGCATAAATTACGTTTCCATGGAAACAGCAAATGCTTACAAATGCCTAAGAAAAAATTCTTCGCAATCATGAGGCACCGGGTTCGCATAGAATATGTGGCATCAAGACCATACAGGGGCTAACATTGTTAAGAAAACTGAATAGATAGAAAAAAGATCAGAGGACTATTCGTTGTATTGTATCTGTTATTCCACGAGCGAAGTCTTCTCACACACTGTTTCACGGCGATTCCAGGTTAGCATAACGTCGTTCCATGTGTCTGAATCTTTGCAGAATAGTAAGTCAATTACACGCTATTTCAATGTCTACGGATTCAATACATTGTACAACAGAATACACATCGTCAAGACCGAAAGAAATCAGTTTATCTAGTGCGTGTTTGTGTATGTATACGTATATACATGTATGTAGGTGTATCTACTTATATATGTGCACACAAACACACAAATATATGTATACAATCATACATACATGTGTGTGTGTGTGTGTGTGTGTGTGTAATATATATACAAAAAATGGATTTTATATATTTGTTATAGGCATACATATGTTTCCGATAAATATTGAAGGGGTTTACTGACATAAATCAATCGTATTAATCAACCGATTCATAGTCGATCGACTGAAGGAACAGAGAACAGTCTCACACCTCTATCTGCTTCAGATCCACAATTAACTGACTTCCATAACAAAGGATTACA
>NC_068992.1:60235036-60235691 GCF_001194135.2 Octopus bimaculoides
ATATATATATATATATATATATATAATATACTTTTAATTCAGGTCTCGTTTGTGAAATATTTTCAGTGTTAGCCCCACAGATTTTTTAACTGCAAGAACATAAACAGTAAAACGAGTCTGGCGAGTTTCGAAACATTTTAGATCATCATCAGAGTATGAATACCTATTTCTGTCCACAGAGAAAATAATTACATACAACTATATGCAATGCATGGAAACACCAGCGAAGTTAGAAATGATCTCATTTACATAACAGTGAATGTGCCGCCGAGAACGTGGATAATTAATTAAATTAATAAGTTTTTTCTTGATCCTAATATCTGTCTACTTTTACCGGCTAAACATGGTGTCACAAGGGAATATGTTTTTATGAATGTTTTTTAGACGGAAACTTAATACAGCGTCCTGGGAAATATTTAATGTAACATAATTGCTCCAAAATATGTTTGTTTATTTATTTTCATCTTTTGTTCGAATTTCTTCGTGCATATATGTGTGTGTGCACGTATGTGTGTTTGTATGCACACAAACACACACACACACACGTATCTATATACACATACATATATATTATATATACACATATATAGATGTATATATGCATGTATTTATTATAAATATGTGATATATATATATATATATATATATATATATA
>NC_068992.1:60235994-60237175 GCF_001194135.2 Octopus bimaculoides
ATATATGTATATAAGTATATGTAATATGTAATACGAACACACACACACTCAAACGCACACACACACACACTATACGCGCACACAAATAAGCAGAATACGAATGCTTGTGTGTGTTTATATATGTGTACGTGTGACATAATGCATGAGCGAATGTTTGGATAATTGTATCCATAGATACCTTTTTGCAGGTCTATCTGTCTATTTACCTATCTATCTATCTATCTATCTATCTATCTATTTATCTTCTGTCTGTCTGTTTGTCTGTCTGTCTGTCTGCCTGCCTGCCTGTCTGTCTGTCTGTCTGTCTGTCTGTCTGTCTGTTTGTGTTTTTCCTGAGCACCAGTTTTAGCGTTCCTGTGTCCAACGCATTTCTCCGCATTTGAACAGGCCAGGTTGCTCCCAAAGAGAGAGAGAGAGAGAGAGAGATATAAACGGAGAGCGAAAGGAAAGAATCGACTCGAGTATATCGCTGCTATTTTCCTTATCGATCCCATAATGATGTCAGGTGAAGTTGACCTTGGCGATGTTTGAACTTAACTTTCAGTGCAGAGAACGAAAACAAATAGCAAAAAGAAATAGACCCAGTTCCATAAGTACTATTCCGTTTGTCCGACATCCAAGATGAGAAATATTTCTTAGATATAAATACGTACATATTCATAGATTAATATACAGGCGAACGAATGGCGCTGCCTTTTCGGATTCAGATAACTGCGTGATACCTTGGGCAAATGTCTTCTGCTATAGTTTCTCCAGGCCGAAAGCTTGCGAGTCGATTTGGTAAACGGAATCCGAAAGAACACACACACACACACACAAGCACACACGCACACTCATGCATGAGTGTATGTGTGCGTATGTGTGCGTGATTTGTGATTGGTTTGTGTCCTCTCGTGCCACCGCTTGACAAGCAGTCATGGGTCGTTCAGGTCCCCCTAACTTAACAGTTCGGTAAAAGAGATCATTAGAATAAGCAGAATACGTACAAGGCTTAAAAAGAGCTACTAAATCGGTTTGTTCGACTACAAACTTCGAAGCGGTACCCCAGCATGGCCGCAGCCTAATTACGGTCGCGAGCAACATATAAAGCATATAAAACAAATAGCTCATTTATACATACATAGGTACATACGAACATACATACATACAGAAATATATATATATATATATATATATATATA
>NC_068992.1:60238101-60238757 GCF_001194135.2 Octopus bimaculoides
TATATATATATATATATTATATATATAAGGTATAAGTTAGAGGCGTTAAGCCCTCTAAGGAATAGAAGTATTCAGAGGCACTCCTGGTAATTACCTTGGTAAGTATGGTCCTTGGTATAAGGTATACGACAGCAGGTAATTTAAGAGGTAAACCGTAGTTTAATGTATATATAGACTATAACAAAATGTTTTTCTTCCATTTTCTTGTAGATATATATATATAAATAAACACACACACATATATATAGGTGGGACATAGATCATATTAGATCTATGTTTGTACGTGTGAGTGTTTGTGTGTGCGTGTATGTGTATGTGTGTATGTGTGCGCTTGTTTGTTCGTTTAGACGAGTATTTACTCAAGGTGGGTGTGTACAGAATCATTGAATAACCTTACTCGCAAGTGCAATGCACTCTGTATCATGAGTGCGCGCGCATGCGCATGAGCGTGCTATAGCATGCGGGTTCGCGTTCGTGTGCAAGTGTGTGGTGCGTGCATATGCGTTTGAATATACATGTACGCAAGCGAAAACACGCATGAGTGTGTGTCTGCACATGTCCTTATATTCTTTTATTATCTTATTCTTTTACTTGTTTCAGACATGTGACTGGGGCCATGCCGTAGCACCGCCTTATATATATATATATATATATAT
>NC_068992.1:60240608-60244685 GCF_001194135.2 Octopus bimaculoides
ATGTGTACACACATACTCTCACACACTCCCTCTCCTATATACTATTTTGACATTATTAAATGCAGAGAGATTGTACATATGTCGTAAAATGATATGCTTTCTTTCCCTGGCTCTCTTTCAGTCTCCCTCTCTATCTCTCGCTGTGTGTGTGTGTATGTGTTTGTCTGCGTATACATATCTATATCTATACCTATATCTATATATATATCTATATCTATATCTATATCTATATATATATATGTGTGTGTGTGTGTGTGTGTGTGTGTGTGTGTATCTATATATATACATTTTTTTTAATATTTGTAATATAAAAAATCTGAGAATGGAGTTACTATATTCATTTTGCTACATTGTTTACAATTGTTTCATTAATTTCCATAACCAATCTTGCGTAGTTATGCACATTCATTCATTAACACATATACGCGATCCCATACACACTCTCAAACACACACACATGTATATACACATACTTACAAACCTTTCCATCATGAATTCGAATCGCAGCAAATTCGGTAACGCTCTGTTCCATGCTTCCATTAACCGTCTTAATTTCTTATATAATTAAGAGAATGCATAGACAAATTCTCTGGTTGACTTTAAAACGGAGACAAACACCATTCCTCCATGTGATTGGCTTGAAAAATTATTAAGACATTAAGGTAGCTTTCTTAATATGAAACCAATGGTAGTCTTAATCTACGCACACGCACCCGCACATATATAATACATAGTTATGGCATGGGTATGATTTATGTCCTGATTATGACTTGAAACTGCATTCATTAGTGGGGTTCTGGTTCTGGAATGAGGGGTCCCTAGCTGTGACATTTGCTAGGTTTCACATGGTTTCTCATCATCACCCTTCTCTCTGTCAGTAGATTCACGGAGTCTCAGAGAATGGTACTCGTTTACATTATTTACATTTTTACGGATATTTGTCCTCATCTTGTTTGTTGTTATCACAACGTTTTGACTGATATACCCTCCAGCCTTCATCAGGTGTCTTGGAGAAATTTCGAACCTGGATTCTCATTCCTAAGGTATTTTTCGATGTTGTTGTTGTTGTTCTTCTTCTTCTTCTTCTTCTTCCTCTTCTTCTTCTTCTTCCTCTTCTTCTTCTTCTTCTTCTTCTTCTTCTTCTTCTTCTTCTTCTTCTTCTTCTTCTTCTTCTTCTTCTTCTTCTTACTATTATTATTATTATTATTATTATTATTATTATTATTATTATTATTATTATTATTATATGCTCACGGGCATATGGTGTAGTGGTTAAGAGCGCGGGCTACTATCCCCAAGTTTCCGAGTTCGATTCCAAGCAGTAACCTGAATAATAATAATAATAATAATAATAATAATAATAATAATAATAATAATAATAATAATAATTGATAGAAAAATCTGCAAGCTACTGACTTGTAATAAGATGCACCATCCAAAGGCAGGCGTGGATCATCGCCTTTACCTTCCCAGAGCTCAGGGAGGTCGAGGCTTGATCCAGCTTGAACTTACGTACAAAACCACCACAATCGGAATGGCCAAATACCTTGAAACAACCAACGTTTGGATGCTAAAACTTGTTGAAAAATATGAAAGATCGAAAAAACTTCACTCTATTCTGAAAGAGAGCAAAAAATTCACTACTGATCTCTTAGATACTTACCAGCTTAGTCAAGTTGAAGGAAATGTGCCAACTGCTGCTGCAAAGAAAATAAAGTTAATTGCAAAGACAAAAGAACATGAAAAATTAGCTCGCAGATGGGAACAGAAACCTCTGCAATGGCAAATATGTGGCCCGTAGCAAACAAGCTGATGTCGACCAGAAACACACGCATCAATGGTTATGAAGCTCAAGGCTAAAAAGCAGAGAGTGAAGGTTTCATATTATCTGATCAAGACCAAAACTTATTAACCCGGAACTACCAAGCCAATGTGATAAAAAATGGAGCTGATCCAAAATGCCGATTCTGTAACGATGAAATTGAAACTATAGACCACCTAATCTCAGGGTGTAGAGTCTTAGCACCTGTAGAATATAAAGCAAGACATGACAGAGTCGGCTAGTATTTACACTGGACAATATGCCGGCATTATAAAATCAAAACCGCTGACAAATGTTGTAAACACCATCCTGAAGCTGTGACTCAGGGAAAAAATGTTTCAATTCTCTGGGACTTCTCGTACATACCGACAAAACTATAAAAGCTAATACGCCGGATATCATTATAAAAGATCAGACAAAAAAGATGTGTTTATTAATTGACATGAGTATTCCTTGCGATCACAATATAGCGGCGAAAGTATTTGACAAGATCAGTAAATATAAAGACTTGCTAATAGAAATTGAAAAAATGTGGCATCTCAAGGCGACTACCGTACCAGTGATTGTTGGATCTCTAGGAATGATAAAAAAAGGTACTGAATCCTATTAGAAAATGATACCAGGCCTACCATCCCTACAGGAAGTGCAAAAAATCGTGTTAACTGGAACGACTCATGTACTGAGAAGATCATTATCGCTGTGAAAACAATATCCATTAATGAATTTATTTATTTATTAATTTTTTTTACGTACATATTTTACCGTGATTTTGCGTGTATAAAAATGGCGGACTAATGCACTACATTTTGCTTTTCATTCAAGGAAGCTAATATATGTTAGCTTTAGTTTCAGTCGACAAAATGAAACAAATTACCGTACTGAGCATCCTAAATTTCTATTATTACCGTACGTGTCTGTCTGACTGTCTGTATGTATGTTTGTGTGAATGTATGTATGCATGCAAACGTACATACGTACACACACACACACACACACACACACACACACACACACACACACACACACACACACACACATGCACACACACACACACAAACGCGCACACACACACACATATATATATAAAGGCGGCGAGCTGGCAGAAACGTTAGCACGCCGGGCGAAATGCTTAGCGGTATTTCGTCTGCCGCTACGTTCTGAGTTCAAATTCCGCCGAGGTCGACTTTGCTTGTCATCCTTTCGGGGTCGAATAAATAAGTACCAGTTACGCACTGGGGTCGATGTAATCGATTTAATCCGTTTGTCTGTCCTTGTTTGTCCCCTCTGTGTGTAGCCCCTTATGGGTAGTAAATAAATAACATATATATATATATATATACAGACAGTAATTTACTAAAAAGCGCGTGTGTATAACATATATGACATTGTCAAATGTCTCACAGCTGTTAAAATATTAGGTTTACCTAGACACATACATACATACCTATAGCACAAGCATATTCACAGAGGTCAACACACACTATCACAAACGTACAC
Organism: Octopus bimaculoides; assembly: GCF_001194135.2. NCBI lineage: Eukaryota > Metazoa > Mollusca > Cephalopoda > Octopoda > Octopodidae > Octopus > Octopus bimaculoides. Next base: position 60,243,928 of record NC_068992.1, read on the forward strand.
GCACACGCACACACAAACACATTTATAAAGAAAGAGCTAAAATCTATCTTGAGCCTCTCTGTCCATTAAGACGTAGCTTTATCTGTTTACTTGACATTTAATCGACAGAAACACCCGCACGCAGATACACACACCACACCACACACGAGCACAGACACACACGCAGTCACGCTTACACACACATATAATAGCCGTGGAACAGAGTGAACAAGAGAGAGAAAGAGAGAGAGAGAGAGAGAGAGAGAGAGAGAGAGAGAGAGAGATTGAGCGAAAGGGAGAGACAATGCGATAAGCTTTAGATAAATAATTTTTATTACAGCCATAGTGTACTCTCTAGTAGTGACCTGAGTAGTTGTCTACCATATGCACTGGATCTTGTAAACTGTCTCTGCATCAACCCCCACACGCATATGTTCAAACGTGTGTGTGTACACACACACACACACACACACACACACACACACTCACGCAAAGAGTTCATTAGTGTAAAAGAAAGTAGAAAAAATAGTGCTCGAATATGCTTTTATTAAAGCTGCAAAATTATCCCTAGATTGTTACTCCAAGTTTCATGATCCCGCATGTTGTCGGATAGTTGTGATGAATGTGATGTAATGCGTACGCGCATATTCGTCACGACTGTCCGACGAACGGGAACGTGAAACCCTGAGCAAAAGTCTTGTGATAATTTTGCAGCTTTGATAAAAGCACACACACACACACACACACACACACACACACACACACACACACACACACAC